>NC_137662.1:8478642-8621142 GCF_963422515.1 Blennius ocellaris
TTTCTGCATGCTCTTTTATTAAAACCTCCTCACTGGCCTCTCTTCCTCTCGCCTGGCAGATCCATCATCTCTCTAACAGCTGTCCCTCTGATGTGCTCATTCTCAATGCTATCAATCCTCCCAGAGAAAACCTCAGCATCCTCAGCTCTGTCACCTCCACCTCAGGCTGTAAGGCGTTTAGAAAATATACATTTGTAATAATAAATAGAGTAATCGAAAGTCTGACGGCATTGAAATCCAAACACGACATCCAGCCTGCATTCAATGGCAGCGAGTTACACGAGGCTTTAGTTAAGTAATAGTATCCCCCTCATTACAGTAACGTAATCTTTGTCTACAGTAACATCATGTTACATGATAGTATAGGTTGTGTGACTGGCGGAGAGGCGAGAGCAGGGTTCACCCTGCATATTAACAATTTAGCTGCACAAGGATTTCTCATAGCACGAGCCACCGTGGAGGCAGAAATAATTCAACCATTCTTTCGGCGGCGTCTCTTTTATGCATCCACTGATGTGACATTCTCGGCCTGGAAAGGTGAGCAGGCCACTGCCGTCCTCTCCTCCCGTGCCACTTGCTTTCTGCTCGACTGCGGGGCCGAAATAATAGCCAGTCAATTACACTGCCCGCTGACCTTCAAGTCAACAAATAGCAACTTTGCCGCCGCAGCGGCTCTGTTCAGACGTGTTTTTTTTTTTCCTCGGAGGCGCAGAGGCTCGACGCAGAGACTCGGCATTTCACCTCGATAAAAGAAGAGACACTTGACCAGTGAACCCGACATCCTCCTGTCGAGGTCCAGTTCAACGACCTTCCAGCCGTCTCCCAGAGGACGGTCGCTGAGTGGGTCCACTTTTGATCTCCGTGCCAGCATCTCAATATAAGGCCTCGAGAATATGTTCTTTGGGTCACTGCAAATAAGGAGGAAATTACATTTGATCCACACAGCAACTGTTGGACCGTTATAAAACGAGCAGATTGAGTATTTGGCATCGACGCCTCACCTTTATGATATAAATGCACCATGGAATAAAACACCTCCGTTGAGGATTAACAATTTGAAACCTGACCGACTGTCTGCTCTACACCCTTATATATATATATATGTATCAGATCCCAGAACAATGGCTGAGCATCATCTTTTGAAAGCTCAAGTGGCAAAAGAATGTGAAATAATGTAAGAACAGAAGAACAGTGGACATGGCAGTGCAACAGTGCATATGTACGTGGAATATTGGGTTGTAAAATGATCCTACACTGGGTTTGGAATTCAATTAATTGGTGTTGGAGTTCATGAAGGTGGTTCATACTGTATGTTCCTGTATGTCGAGGTTCTTTCACTTAATCTATAGTGGAGCATCACCATATTTTCTTTTCCATGATTAGCGTCTCGTTTCATGCTGTTTGTGGCAGAATGTCTCACATCTCACCTGAAGTTGATCGACAGGGGCCTATAAAACACACTGAGGGAAACGGGGCATTCATACTCCAGCTGCTGCTTCACGTCGCTGAAGGTCACGGCCACGGGAAGCAACTCTCGAGTCACCAACACTGTGTACACCTGACAGGGTTAGAGGGCGTGATAAAGGCAAACTGTGCAGCAGCACAAATGAGCTCTGTGGAGCAGGAAACAAACAAACTGCATTCCTGAAACGAAAGCATGTGAAACTTTAAGCTGTAGGGTTTAAGTGAGCTCTCTGAAGGGAAACGGAAGTCTCATTTGACATATTTGACCATTCTTCATTCGTATCTGAACACATATGCAACTTTGAGTCACGTCAAAAAAAAAAACTGCAGCTCGTACTGTATTATGCACAGTCATCTATTCCTGCCTGCTCGTACCTGGGAAATAGTGCCATCTGCTGAGCGCACTGACACTTCAACCACAGTGTCTCCAAAATTCAACGGGACCGCCTGAGAGCTGCTCAATCCATCGACTGCAACTTCAATGTTTCTGTCTGGCACCTTGGGAAGCAGAGTCACGCTGTCACAGTGGAATGGAACAACACCTGGGAAAAGAGAGGTCACAGTGAGGGCATGAGCAATATTACACACTGATGCAACCTCCCTTTTGGAAATGCTGCATTCAACTTTTGCGATTTCTATTGTTGAGTTCGTTTTCTTTTCAATGTATTTGGACTCCTACTCAAATACACTGTAATTAAATCCTCCTTTCGCGGACACCATGGTGTCCAGAAGTGTGCAGGTGTGCTTTTTGCCTTCGAAATTCTTTGATTTTCATACAAATATGAGGAGGTTTGTAATGTTCAGTGGCTTTCTATATATTATTTTATTTCCCTACATTCCTCTTCTTTGCCAGATGAGACAAATTATGGACTTTTAAATCTATATTTGTTATATTTTATCAGTTCCATTTCCTGTTATTTTACACTTAGTCTATATGTTTTACTGTAGTCATTTTATGAAATTTCTTAGAGTACATATTTGTTACTGTTTATTACGCGTACATTTTTGTTGTTTTAGTGTATTTTTATGCATTCATTGTTTGTATTTGTTTATAGTATTGGGAGGTATAGAATATGAATGGATAGATGTATTGTTTGCTTATATACGTCAAGACTTGCGGCACTGTAATTAAAAAATAGACAGATAGATAGATAGATAGATAGATAGATAGATAGATAGATAGATAGATAGATAGATAGATAGATGGATAGATAGAGATAGATATGATACTTTTTAGATTGTTTATTAGTTGGTCTATTTGGAGAGCTTGACAGATAATCTATTGCAAGTAGCATAAAATAAACAGTGTATACTCACTGCTGTATTCAAAGACCCTGGAAGAAAACTCCGGCTGAAGTGAAACGTCTCCTTCCAAACTCAGGCCGCTGAGCTCCGCGATCTTCGCTGACAGTTTGTTGATTTCCACACTGTATTTCTTCAGGGTGCCATCCTCAGCCACCACCTCGATTTCTGCCCTGTTCAGCCCATCCTTCAGTTTAACAGTGCAGGAACCGTCACCAGGAAGCTGAAACAGCAAACACTGGGGTTAAATGTAAAAGAAAGAAGCATGAGGCGTTCAGCTTGCAGGGTCTCTGTCTCTCTCACGATGCTGTATGAAGCTCCACGGTCACTGGGGATCGGGTCCAGAGTCAGTGTGTTGACACTGCTCTCCACTGTCACCGTGTATTCACGGACGTCTGGCGTGAACCCCGGCCGCAGCTCCCCGGCGGACACGCCGAGCTTCTCCAAATCACAGTTATCCATCAGCCTCGGTTTTGTGAGCGTAGGAACAACGTGTCTCACATCCAGACCAGAAACAGCAGAGAAACAGTGCAGCTTCACTTACCGCAGCTTGGTTGCCATAGCAACGGTCAGGCTCGCGCGGGCCTCACTTCCGTGTTCAGTTACCAGGATATCTCATGTAGGTTGCAGGTGGACAACAATTTGCCATTGAGACCGTCTACTTATATATGTCTATGTCCATGGACATAGATATGTGTAAGTTGACATTGACGTGTGAAAGTAGACATAGCTGTGTATGCATGCATGATCAGACTAAATGCACGTTTCTGATCAAACACAAAAGTCAAAGTAGCAAGAAGTTTGTGTTTTCATTTTAACCACACATTTCATGTTGGTGAAATATACAGAACACCCCAACTAATATAATGTATGTTCTTATTCTATATAACTATACAAACATTTCTACAATGTTTTTCGTGCAATTGTTGCTACTTTAAGATGACACAAAACTCTACAATTTTATTTAACCTTAAAGCACCTCTATATTTTAAAAAAAGTGATTGTTACTTGTACATCAGTATTCAATGAAGATGAAGGAAATTTCTTTAAAAAACAGCAAACAATATCTGTTTCAGAAAAATGTAGTTTTTATTTGATCTGGATTTGCTTTACTTTCTTACCTAATTATATGTTCCAATTATTCATTATACAGAGAGGCTAAAATTGTATGTTCATTTATATTTACATTTACATTTTAATATAGCTTGAATAATATAATAATTCAAGAAGAAGAAGAAGAAGAAGAAGAAGAAGAAGAAGAAGAAGAAGAAGAAGAAGAAGAAGAAGAATATAATTATATTTTCCTTTGCTGATATTGGTAGTATCTAAAAAAAAAGGCATAAAAACAAGATTTCTTTAATCAACAAAGTGTATTACTCTTTAGAATTTAGCGGTCATCCAAACGGCAGAGGGCGCTCCAGCACCGGATCAAGCTTTGTTATTTAAACGTCACATCCGGCTGGTAAACGCGTGCTTTGCGCTGAAAAGGTAAATACGTGATAAATGTAGTATTTAACAGCCTCACACACATCGAAATAGTGGGAGCTTTTCAGTTAAATTTCTGTACACGTTTTTTCTTGTGATTTATAGGCATAATTTCATCCCAACAAGTGTGTTTGGTGTTTATTAGCATCCATGTAGCCTCCAGTTAGCGTCTGACTGGATTCTCATGTCATGTTGTGAATTTGACTTCTTCACAGGAAAATGGAGACGGGAAGCATCACCGAGGATTATCCCCACGAGATAGACGAACAGCTCACGGGCTTCGACTCTTCAGTCAACTCCATGAAGAGCATGATAGACAAGCTGATCTCGATGCCCAGAAACGAGCTGCTACAGAAGGTACAGTGTAGATTTGAGCTCCTGCAGCACTCTTGTCACTTTGTACTGTATCTTTCTCTTTTGTGAATATTTTAGAATGTTTGCATAAAAGCACTTACTTTCAGGTCTTCGCTTTCGGGGCTGTTACACATCATGTGATCTAGTTCTGCCGAAGATCATTTAATAACAAACCTTTTGCTTTACATTGTTTTCAATGCAAGTCTTCGTCGATTATTTATCTATTGTTTAGGTTGTTTAGCAGGAGGGGATTATACAATTAATTTTAGTATTCTGTCACATGCAGACAACTCCTGTTTGGTATGTGCATGTATGCAATAATATCGTGAAATTTAAGCTTCTCTCAAAATTTAACAAGATGTATTCATGTGAAACTCATCGTACCTTGACATATAACATTTCTTTAAACATCTCAACCTGAATGCACCTTCACCTTGCAATACAAAATAATACAATTTGTAAAAAAACAAGATTGTGCGTAGTATTTCACGTACATCCTTAACATTTTCCATGAAAGCATACATATTTTAATATTTTTTTGCGCTAACCAAAAATTAATGCACTTAATACTTCAGACAGTTTTTTCCTGTTTTGTGTCTTTCATATTAGTTGCTTTGGAAAGAATAAATCACCATTTATACACACCAAGAAAAGACGTTTTCTACAAGTTGAAACTTTGTTGTATTGCCAGCTGGACCCTTTGGATCAAGCCAAGCTGGATCTGATGTCTGCCTACACTCTAAATTCATTATTCTGGAGTAAGTGTCTTTTTTTTTTTAATAAGTGCAATGATGATACTAATTTGAGGAATTAAGTTAAAAACGGTGTTAATCTATTCATAATTTCAAGGTTTCGTGATATTTCTTTGGTCAGGAAAGCTACCAAAAAGTGAGAAGTATAAATCTGGTTCTGCCCACATGTTAATTTCCTTTTGAAATAATTTTACATTTATAAATCAGACAGAATCAAGCTTAGCATGCAAGTTATTTTAAATAGTCCTTGTATTTTGAATTGTGCAGCACTATGTTTATTTTAAGATTCAGAAAGCTCCATATTGGGCATCTTGACTTTTTTTTTTTTTTTCTTCCTCCCCCATTAATTAATTCTTGTTTATAGTGTACTTGGTCACACAAGGAATGAATCCCAGAGAACATGGAATCAAACAAGAACTGGTATGTATCACATTTGTCTTACTCACTCTAACTTTAACTTCATCTTCTCACTCGTGTTTATTTGCTTGTTCCCCCCAGGAGCGAATAAGGACATATATGAACAGAGTCAAGGAGATCACAGACAAGAAGAAAGCAGGTCGCCTGGATAAAGGAGCAGCTTCCCGCTTCGTCAGGAATGCACTTTATGATCCCGATGACAAGGACTCAAGAAAACCGAAGGCATCCAAGAAAACGGCAGATAAGAAATCTGACGCTCCACAGTCCAAGCGTACAAAGACGAACTGAAACGAAGGAGCTTTTAAAGACTTGCTTTCGTTCAGTTTGGGCCCCTCACAAGAGCAAGAAACGGTGACATTGGTAATGTGGAGTTCACGCGAAGTCAGAAGTTACGGGCGCATGATGGATCATCACACCGAGCGAAACAAGACTGCAGAATATACAGAACGTCTCTAATGAGCCGTTAAAGGTTTGGATTGCAGCTTCTCTCTGAATCAGTCCTCTGCTAAAACGTGTCTGGAGATGACTTTTAATTGTATTGAAGGTATTTTTGTTTAATTGAAACAATAAATTGCTTGGAATGATCCGAGGAGGACAAAGTAAGAGTCTAACTTTCTCAGCTTTTTCCACCTTTCTGCATTGAACAGTCAAGGAAACTGGTAAAGTTAAACACCCGAATACAACCATGCTATTTTTAGTTTTATGAATCAATACTTGTGCTTTTCCTTCCATATTTTTTAGTTTTCAAATAAAGTTTTAGAATATAAAGAATTTATAATTCAAGTAGTTTGGATGATTTCATTCATATTGTGTGCCCACTGTGTCGGAGTTAAGGTTACAGGCTCTACGGGAGATCCCAGGTGGAGCTTCCCTGCGTCCATCTTCATACCGCCTGATCCCAGTTGACTGGACAAAATGGCGTAGATTCTGGATGGGGAGACAGTCCATGTGGGGAAAACACAGAAACAAACGCCTGGTCTATGTTTTTGGTCATTTGGAGAATATTTGATATCAAGTCCACCCAAACTCAAATTGTGGTTGTTTTTCTGTACAGTTAGAACATGAACCACTGCACTGTGTGGCTCCTTTTCCACAGATGCATCGATCATCTCTCGCCATTTTGTAATTGATGACCATGTGGTCGTGGGGCATTCAAGGTGGTTCAGAGGAAATTGATTTCCCTGGTTTGTTTTACACGACTTGCCTCAAAGACTTTTAGTTTGAGACCTGACAAGACGACAGATGTCATTTTAGAATTGGGAGTAGATTAACAGCAATCATTGTCCTATTTATGATCTTAATCACTTTTTTTTTTTTTTTTTTGTGAAGTATACATGATTTTTAAGTTTTACTATAAGGCATTTTTTATGCTTTTTGTCTTGCCTGGGACTAAGAAAATATCTTAGTGTCTTTACTGATCCTCAAATGGTCAGTTTGCATCTGTCCATCCACCTTTTTTTCCTAAAGTCTAAAGTGCACCACAGATCAGTGACTGGACGTTGAGCCTCTCCCGGATGGTTGAACTATTCAAGCTCGTCAGGACGAGCAAGGCCTGATACCTGCAGGGGAAAAAAAAAGTCACAATTCACTTTCATCAGCGGGATACTGTATCGTACCCGTATGTCAAAATAACAGGGATTAATGATTATTGTTTTCTGAATCCTGAAAAACAAAGAGAAGCTTTTAAAAGGAACTACCCAAGTATTACTAGTTTAATCAGGCCTTTCTGTGGGTCAAGACTTCCACCTTTTGATTACAAAGTCGCCTCTGTGACCATCACAAGCAGTGCCGTTACTCCATGACTGCACGGTATGAGCACCGGCTGTAATGAGACTTCCTCCTATATAAAAAAAAAAAAGCCAATGTCACATTTGATCAAGACACCCATAGAGCTTCCTTTTTGTAATTCCCTCTGGACGGCTGAGATCTTAATCTTAATGCACCCGCAAGTCGCTGCATCCCTCTAATCAAGCCCAGGAAACGGTGAAGCAGTGAGTTAGTCTCAGGAATGTATCTTTTTATTCTTTTCATCATCTTTCCTTTTTTCGTCCTCCCTGCCGCCGAGTCCAAAAATGACATTTGTTTAGCCAAAACCTCCTACTCCATCTTTTGACTTTTTCCACCGAGTTGTTGTTTCAAACTCTGTTCAAAGACACGTGTCAAACTTTGCCTGATGAACAGCCCCGTCTGCATATTGGAAAAATATGGATTTTTCCACTTTTTTTTTTCTCTCTCTCTCCCTCCCCCCCTCCTGCTCTGTAACTTTCGCCTTCCTCTGCCCTCATCCACACATGTGCTCGGTATAAAGGAGTTAGGTCACCGCGCGAGCAAATTTGAACAAACAAACTTCTCATGCTGAAATTGTACGCCTTAACAAGCTCCAAACCCTGGGTTTGTCCCGCGGTTGTTTATTTATGCCGTTTGTGAGCAACTTGTGGCGAGGAAGTTTATATTACAACGGGCGAAAGGCATCAGACCAAATGACGTCCTCAGGCAAGACGGGGGAGGACGCGGCCTCCTCCTCGAGCTCCTAAATGGAGGAGGCTGTTATTATGAGTGCTGTGCTTAATCCTTACAGCAGTTTGCGTTGCATTCTATAGATTTGTCTTTGGTTTTTATTTCGTCTCGTGGCTGACGTTGGTGCACCGCGCTGCGTCCACGCGTCCACACTGTTCTGTCATCTGATACTCTTGTTCATCAAGCCAATCATTTATTTTGGCCATCGCTTCCATGGCCAGCCCGTTCCTCGCATCCCCTTTCACTTTGCCCTGATGGTTTCAGTTGACAGGGTCTTGTCAGGTCTTGAAGTCCTTCTTCGATATAATATAATAGTATAGAATAGTAACCCCAGGAAGTCTTGAGGGGTTTCTGTCATGATTTGCTCCATAAATCTTCAGCATCTTCCCAGGATGTCTTCAACACTCTCATGCGGGATCATTGGGATTGTCAGCGAAGTCGTGATGCTAAAGGTTGAGGTCAGCAAACTTCTGTCATCTCGCAGCGTCTCCATGACAGTCGACCACTCGCTGGCAGCAGTTAGAGTATGTTTGTCTATACTTGTGATTTCAAATTGGATTGCTGATTTATGGCCAATTAATGGGAAAAATGAAGACTTTCACAGGGTTGCATGTTTCTTCATGAATACAGTTGTATTGACCGATTACCATTTGAAGCTGCTGAGAAAACGAATCTGCGCGAACTCAACAGGTAAAACTAGTTCAAGTGCCGGTATGTTGTGATCATTGAGCCTGTCACTAATAGCATTATGTAATTATGTGTCTTTGTTGATTTTGTTACATTTAGTTAAAAAATGTTGTTTTAATAAGATAAATATAGTTTTAGTTTATAGTTTTTCAAATGAAAAGACAATCATTTTCATAGTTGTAATGTCAACACAGTGCCGGTTTTATTTTATTACACACAAAACTGAAGAGCTCTGCACTCTGGACCGCCGTCTATAAGCGAGACTGAAAGCTCTAAAAGTTTCCTCTCACTGAATGTGTGGAAGTGGATGAAGGAGCAAAATTGCAGCTTTATGCCGTCTGACACATCGGGAATTCCATCCAGTCATTTGTGCCACTTCCTATTCACCTTGGCCTCGCTGACAAAGCCACTGATTAGTCACGATGGCAGTGTTTTCATTTCAGTTAGCGCTCTCCTCACAGCGCTGACACAAATGACTTCTTCCTGGAGTCAACAGGTGAAACTGAAGTTAGAATCTGTGCAGCGTTCAACTGGAAGGGGTTCACTTCTTTTTCTTCTCGTCTTTTTTAAAAAAACCAAAAAAAACCAAATTTTTTTTCTTATTCTTTCACCTCTTGCTGTCTGGGTATTACTTCTTTTTAAGCTTAAAAATTGCTGATTTCGTCATGGCTCTTGGAGCTTCATGTATTGCTGTGGCTCAGCTGGTGGAGTGCTTGTCTCTCAATTGGAAGGTTACAGGTTCAATTCCCCTCATTTCTCCTGTCCACATGTTGATGTGTCCTTGAGCAAAGTCCCTGAACCCCCAAACTGCTCCTAATGGATGGATTAAGCAACTTGCAATTGATGTGTGTGAATGCAATTAACAATAAAGTGAATTGGCGACTGCTCAACCAATATAAGTGAAATGAATTTGCCATAAAGAAAACCTTCCCGGTTCAGAGAGGTAGTCATCTAATTCAATAATACATTTATATATGTTTACACAAAAAGTAATATGATGTTGGAAATGTCATATTTAGTACTGCAAATAGACAAAAGGAAATTGTGAGAAGTTGTGAGGAGTATGGTAAACATAACTAAATGTTGGAGAACCATCACTATACTGAATATTGAGTAGTTTGATGAAAGTTTATGAAGGATTTTTTTTTTTTTTTTCACGAGATGCGAGTTAAAACGTCCACTGAGCTGGAAACTCAATCGTTATGGTTTTACAGGTTAATGAGCCAAAAGAGTTTATAATCCATAATCTAAATCAAAGGATGAGCTTAGCCCATGTTTATCAGATTTTGAAGAACACAACAATCCTTTCCCACCTGGAATGTTGTTTTTTTTTTTGCAGAATTTTGCTATGAAATGTCATTTCCATTGTTTTATAATTTTTTTTTCTTATCATTATTAGCATGAATCCAACATGAAAACTGTTGTGTTGTTGAATTCATCTGGCACATCGGCAAGTCTGTTGTTCTCCTTTTCAAATCTAATAATTCCCATTTGAACAGCTGAACTTTGTAAATCTTTGGACACAGGGAGTACCTGGAGATTTTCAAGGGAAAAAAAAACCCCAATAGAATCTTTAATGTACTTTTCTTTACTGAATTCTCCTTCTTCTTCTTCCTCTGTCTTTCTCCCCCAACATTGTACGTCCCGGTGGGGTTTGGCCACATGAGAAAGTGACGCCATGCTGAAAACATCCACCAAGCGAGGCCTTGAACCCTCCTCACTAAACACATCACATCATCATCACACTTCATTGAGTTTCCATCCTTTACATTACCCTACGTTCTCAATCTGCACACGCACACACGATCTACAAAGAAATACCTCTTGGTGAGTAAGTCACGTTTGGTCTGACAGGTTTCAACAAACTATTTCTTTCCCCCTGTGAGTAAAACGTCCCAGTTTTTCTGCAAGGTCCCTTGAAGCAGTTGTGGTTTCCCTGACCCGCTCCAGCATTTTTATATGTGTCCGTATTCAAAAGGAAACTGTTTTCAATAACTTGTGAAAGGATAAGTAAAGTTTTTTGTTTTTTTTTATTTATCGTCTCCCTGGTCCCATGTGCAGACCAGCTTTATGATGATGTCACTGTGTTGCAGACTCCGTGGCTATTGGAGGAGCTCGTCCATTACTGTGGCCTGATGTTTACCTCTGGTGTGCAAACCTCTTTTAAAATGCAACAGTCCATATGGCTGCAATGTGAAATCACGGCTTTTCCCCTTTAAACCATGGCCTTCCGATGCATAAAGCCTCAGGATAACCATCCAGCCATCAAAGAGCTGAACAAAAAACCATCTCCGAGTCCTTTACACATACACACACACACGCACGCACGCACACACACACACACACACGCACGTGCACACACACGGAGGGAGTTAAGCAGCTGCAAGCACCCTGTGAAAGCAGGAAAACGCTCCCTGTTACACATGCTGAGAGACACACAAAGACACACACTCACGCACACACATAATGGCTTGCTTGTGCATATACGTACACTTTGAGTTGATTGGAGGTGTGTAATGGATTGGATGCCCCTCATAATTCCTGGAACGGCGTTGTCTTCTCGGTCCGTACAGAGGCGGATGAGACCACAGCTGTTTGGACATAAATTTCCAGAGGAATGCCTTAAGTCTGAGCCTTCAGCGTAAAGAGCATGACTGAAGATTCCTCTCCACATGACAAACGATCACCCTCAGGACTTTAGTGTGCGATGGTGTTTTTTTTTTTTTTTTGTGTGTGTGTGTGTGTGTGAAAAGGTTTTCTCATCCAGACGTGCACAAGCACCGGTGAATGTATCGGTGTGTTGTATTAATGTGCAATGATAACATACACCACTAGAAAGTGCAATACCGATGTATGCACAGCATGCATGAGAGATGGTGTGCTGCAGGTTGACGCCGGCCGGCAGACCAGAGCAGGTCTCTGTTGTTTGTGGAAGACTCGACATGCGGGGGAAGAGAAAGCGGAGGTGGTTACTGTTCTTGTATAAAATGTCTGGCTGTCACTTTACTCTCGGTACACGAGATAAAACTGGAGTCACGTTATCATATAAAAGCTTATGGGAATATGTTTGGATTTGTTCAAAGCAGATTGGAGCACATGATTTGAACCATTTTCTACAACTTTGACTGTTTTTCTTACTTCTACAAGTGTGTGTGTGTTTTTTTTTCTTTTATTGAGAGTATTACAAACTGGATAAAACCCAAAGCATTATAATAGAGACACCTGTGACATTTCTTGTCACAGGTGTCTCTATTAATAATGTTTTGGGTTGTCTGGCTTGTCTTTCTTGTGTCCATCTATGCATATATTTTGTTTTATTATAAAACAAACATTAAATGTAATGGCAAATTTAAGTCAACTGCTGGATTCATTCTGAAAGAAGCTGATAGGACAGTTTGGTTAATAGTACCATGTTTTCTGCATTCAGGAATTCACTGATCTCATATAAAGGCTCAGTTGTTGCTCTTAATCAAAAAACTTTTTCCAAGCACATGGGAAATTTCCTCATCCTCGTCCGAATTGTAAATTGAATTCTTCTTCCCATTTATGATGCCTTCGCGCCGACACAGAGAGGCGTACAGCATCTCCCGCTTCCCCTTCAGTTTTCCTCAAAAGAGACAAACCTGCCGGAGATGGATGGCTAGTTTCCTCCCTGCATCGATAAAATAACGGGGTTTATGGCACATCAATAACCCCTCTCATCCCTCTTCCCCTGTTCGGTGGGAGCTGAGGTTTACGGCTAGCGTGGGGCTGAAGGCTGCAGGCCTGGATGTGAGAGCCCGGGGCTAACGGCAGCGCTGGGTACTGTAAAGTGATGAAGGGCCTCCGCTTTTACGATGATGTGAATGATGTAGCCTGAGAGTTTAAAAGAGCTTGTGAGAGCAGCGGCGTGTCCATATACCGTACTTGACCGGACTGCTGGGGAATTGAATAGATTAGAAGCTGTGCTGCTCAATATTTACCTCACTTTTAAGACTTTTTGTACATAAAAACATACACAAAGAAAAAAAAAACCCCCAACAACAATCATCTGATCCTCTGAATTCCACACAGGTTTAGTTACTGTCAGGGTGAGTAAAATCATAAATATCTGCCAACATCTGTCCCGTTAGATTGATAGGTTGAATTGTTGGCTCACTGGGACTTTATTACCACACGTCGTCTGTATATAAAAAGAGTTAACGCATCCTCTATATAAACTGTACGAGGACAACTCTGCCATGAAACCACCATAATGTCAGTTCTGAGAATATATCACAAATTCTAGAAAATATTCTCAATATCAGCTAATATTTGGTTTAAGTTACAACTCAAGGGGACATTTTTAGGTCTTTTTATGCTATTTGTTGACCCCCAAACATGCATGATCATGTCCACCCATCAACACTTTGACAACAGGGAGGTTTTCCTTTAAATCATTGCTTGTGCTTTGCTCATGTGGAATAGCTTGATTTGTCCATGTAAAAGTGCTTTTAGATGACTCAGTTGTATTGAAATACAGTTACATTCACAAAGTGACCCGCAAGTCATTTTATTGTCCGATGAAGCAAGAACAACTGGCAAAAAGCCCACAAACATACATGCTTCACACAGAAAAGTCCCAATAACAAACAGGTTCTAACTATTTTAAATGTTACGTGAGTTGAATTTGTATGAATAATGCTTTTGTGGTTTTTAAAAAATGTTTTATCTTCCCCTGCCTGTATTTGCCTTTTTAATTGTTCACGTTAACATAAAGCCCTGTGAATTGCCTAGTTTCTGAAATGTACTACATAAACCATATTTGTTAACCTCCACTTCTCTGTGCTCATCCATCCATCCATCCATCCATCCATCCATCTTCTATTACCTGGTTTGTCTGGAACTCATCTACACAACCTTACATATGCTTATTTACACCTTTAGGCCATTTTAGAGTCACTTTAAGAAACATGAAAAGCAATGTAGCCCTAAAAACAATGCAAAAGCTGCACATTTGGGTACATGAAGGAGTCTGAGCCCGCAAGGTCTGGGAAAATACACAAAATCCTCATTTTTCAAAGTTCCACACTATTAGGGACAAGGACTTCAATCCTCAAATGGGACAAGTTTAATGAGAGTGTATTAATCCATTGGCTATCTTACGGAGCAAATCCTCTGTGATGAATTAGAAGCAATCCAATATATAGTTTCTTCCATGAGTCACATGCTGAAGCCTCCTGGGAGGACCGAGGCGCTTCATGTACATTGACTGTGTTCCTCCACACGGAGGCAGTCAAACACAGCAGTGGAAGTCTTCTCCTGCAGCCAGGCCTTGAGTGGCGTGCTTAGGTTTGCTTTTCTTCCTACCGCAGAGCAGATCAGAGGAGATTAGCTCTCGCTTGGCCAGTAATCACCCTTATCACACACGAAAACGACAACAATACCGGGAGTTTAATGGCAGGAGTAATTGTTGTGGAAGTCCAGCGTTATGCTGCGGTGCTGTGATGAATGACAGCCGCAATGCACCGCGCTCTGTGGAGATTGCTGCTGCATGTTGTGATTTTAAACCCATTTGTTCTGGTTGCAACTTCCAACCCTGGGGTTGTTTAGCTGGAGGGAAGAGACTCGATTTTTCTCAATGAAATAAAAAGGTTTATCCTGTTGAGACATTACATGTTTTTTTTTTTTTTTTTTTGTAATGTTCTATCCAGAGGTCAGATATTGGGAATTGACTCAAATGGAAATATGTGTAGATGCATGACTTGAACTTCTTGGACTTTCTCCCACTTTGTCAAAACATAAAGTGCACTTTGTTTCTTTTGTACTCACTGACTATACTTTTAATCAAATTGTATTGAGCATGCACTGACAACTTGAACATATAGTTGATATAACACTCTGATTGTCTATTAACTGCACAAGTTCTCCAGCATAAGGAATGTGAAAGCAAGTGTGTGTGTGTGTGTGTGTGTGTGTGTGTGTGTGTGTGTGTGTGTGTGTGTGTGTGTGTGTGTGTGTGTGTGTGTGTGTGTGTGTGTGTGTGTGTGTGTGTGTGTGTGTGTGCTACTTTGGTCCACTTGCTGCTGGCAGAACGGACTAATCACGATCTGATAGACAACCACTACATGCTTGGATTAGCATCAATTGGCTGTTATTTCTGTGCATGAGACTTTGGGTGAATGCATGTGTGTGCACGTGCATGCACAATGGTGTTTTTATGTGTGTGTGTGTGTGTGTGTGTGTGCGCGTGTGTGTGCGCATGCAGGGCTTCATTGGAACTGGAAGAGTGCGTGCATGTATATACATTACTTGATTGTACATGGAAGTGAACTTTTGAGCTTTGTTTATGGTAATGTCCACCATATGTGTTGTGTGTGTGTTTGTGTGTGTGTGTATAAAAGTATTTGTGTTTGTGTCTATGAATGCCATGTTTTTGTGTATGTACAATACTTGATTTGATCTGGATGTGTATTTTTGCGTGTGCGTTCTTAGCATATGGTGAGTTTTAAATGGGTGTGAGTGTGTGCAGTACATTTGGTTCTGGATATGTGCTTTTTTTTAATCATTACTTGAGTTTTGCATGACCGTATGTATGTTTCTAAAAGTGTGCGTGTGTGTGTGCTTGAAGCAGAGATTATCAGCGTTTTTCAGTGGAGGTTTGGAATGCTTCGCACTGAGACAGCTGCAGTCTAGACTGTCATTCTCGCGTCACTTTATCGCTTCAGGCCCAAAAGACAAATAAGCGGGAGCGCCCAGATATGCAACCTCATCTGATAAGAGAGGTGGTAAGAGGATCTACTGATGACTTCTTCTAACTACCATGAAAAGGCAGCTCTGATGTCTGATACAACAGGTTCTGTCACAAGGTTTCTGAGCAGCTGATGACTGAAATGCTTGAGCTGCTGCCTCTATTGTATCTGCAATGTGCATGCCATACATTTGTGCAGGTTTTTTTTTTTTTTTTTTTTTTTGCATTCATTAAAAAAATAGCATCCATTAAATGAATGTATGACTTCATTTGCACTGGAAGAATTGACACATTACAGGTGTTGAAGGGGAGTCTTAAAAAAAAGAAAGAAAGAAAGAAAAAGCTGTAACCAACTGATTTGATTTGATTTGACTGGAGAAAACTGTGAGAAAGTTTCGAGAGCAGCCGGAGTAGGAAATGCCAGACCTAATGTCAGAGGGCTGCTCTGTCCTATTACAGCAAATCGAAGCAGAATGTGTCATTAGGTAATCAAGGGGCTAGTTTCTCCTCCACTCCGAGCAGCAGACAGAGGGCAGCCTCTGTCCTGGGCACTGCAGCCTTCAAAGGGCCCCATTATACTTCAATGGAGGGTAAGCAGTGGCTCCCAAAAATGACGGTCTCCAGAGTTTAAAGCAACATCGTTTATCACCCCTGCCAGCCTGTGCAGGTGTGACCCCATTCTCACAGTGTCAGCAACAGTGCGGGCAAGTGGGAAACTGTACTTGTGTGTGGGTGTGCAGGTATACATGCAATATACTGATTTGTTCATGCATAACTTTAGTTTGCTCTATTGTGGAAACAGACCATAGACTCTGTCTTGAGTTGTCTTCTCGCTCCTTGCTACTTCAACTTGAACAAAGAAGATGGATGAAATTCACATGCATTTGGGGTTAGGACATTGCTCCTCCCCATGTCTGCAGGCCTCCCCTACATCTCTGTTCCTGTTCTGTTTAAGACTCAATTAAGCTGCTTTGCATAATGTCTTTGTGTGGATTTTGGATGCATATTTCAAATCAGTTCCAACAAGCTAAGCATGCTTTTTGGCTTTCCTTATATCTGTTTAAGTTTTATATCTTGGATGATCTACAGATTTTGAAATGGGGATAGGCTTTGTAAAAAAAAGAAGTTAATATGCGAGCAAGTACTGAATGCTCAACAACTGTTAATATCACATGTGTTTATATAAACAGTGTTTGTGGGTGGATACATGTTAAGCGGGCAGAAAAGCAAGTATCACGACATAATGTCCTTATTTCCAGTTTCCAATGTACCTGTTTTCATCTTTTTAGTTATTTCAACTATGTCCTGCATGCTTTCTTGAGTAACACTCAGTAGCTGTAGAGTATTTTTAATATCGGCATGTTTTCAGACTGAATTTTCATCATTCACCTGTGTCAAAAGGAATAAATGGTTAATTCTAAATTAGTTTGTAGAGTATGATCAAGATAATGTAACACAGAGGCTTCTTGAAAGATACAGCAGAGCTAAATGTGGAGACTTGAATGTACCTTTCTGCCTCTAAAGGTTGTTTTTGATGTGACTGAAAGAGAGTGACGCCTCTATTGTTTCTGAGTCCATCAGACAACTTAGAGACACAGTCAACCACACACATTCATCGCTAACTGATGATTTTATTCACCTCAAAAGCAGATTTATTAGTTATGCGAGTGAGCTGTAGGAAAGAAACACATAGAAATACAGAAAAAAACATGCAAACTGTACACAGAAAGGCTCCGGGCTGGAATTGAAGCCAAGCATAGATGACAATGCTGAAATATACACAAGAACTACAGCCTGCAAAGGCATTTGGCTGTCCCTGCCGGTTGCGTTGTGTCTTTAATAAGCATCAATACCACAAAGGTGCAGACTTTAATGTATTCACATGGGAGATGTCCAGTGCAGTTTTGCACAGTCAGGCAGAGTTTTATTGGAGCACGACGCTTTGGGACACCTGGCATTTGCTTAAAATTGTTTTATTGGATAAGTCTGATGATGAATCATCAATTAGCCCCGTGAGCCAAACTCTAGAACTTTTATTTCTTTTATAATTATACCTCATTTACCCTTTTAAACCACTTTTGAAATGTCTTCACTTTTTTTTTTTTTTTTGAATCAAAGACAACACTGAAAATCATTTCCCACCAAAGTGAAGGCCAAACAGAAGATATTTCATGGCAGTGTTACTCATTCACCTTCACCAGCCGAATCTTCCCAGATGGTTCAAGGATTCGACCGGTGATCCTCCAGTCACTGGGTTATTATCTGTCTGCATGTGCACTTTGACAAACGCACACCCTCGGTTCAGTTTAATTAACAGAGGCCATGTGAGCAGATCCCACCGGGGTCAAGGTGAATGAGGCGACGGAGCAGGTGGAAAATCAATGACATCGGCCCATGTGGGGCATATCGACCACTGGTCAAACACAGAGGCCATTGATTGACATGTTTACAGGGGAAGTGTGTTTAACGGTGGGCTACACATTAAGTGAAGCCATAAGAAACGCCTGCCTTGAAATCTGTGGGGAGACTTAAAAAAAAACAACAAAAAAACAAACTAGTAAAGCGATTTTATTTAGTGTCATTGCTGTGGAAATCATCATCTGCACTGTGATGTGGCACGTATTTCTATCAAGAAGGTTTGGTTCTGAATTTTATGTTCTTTCAGTCCTCAAACTTTCTCTCACAAAAGACAGCATGTCAGATCAGGTTGATTAGCGTTTCCATGGTTTTCTGGAAACCTATCCAAGGTGTTCTTTGCATTTCATTCATTGTAAGCTGGCATTGACTCCAGCATGCAGGACACTTGATCGTTGGATAAATCATTCATAGATGGATGGATGCAAATGGAATGGTCAGAATAGGTTTTAATACATGTTTTGATCATATCCGGTGTGACAAATAGCCTGGTGCAAGATGGAATAATGGCCATGGCAGCCTCTTTAAAGGAATGCACCCACATTGACAGTTTACATATATTTACTATTCAATAATCACTGGTATGGCTGTTTTTACACTGATAACAAATATCTATATTTGAAAGCTTCAAAGCCACAAAGAAAACACAATCGCTGGTCTGATTCCCCCAAAACGGACCTTCTAGGAATTAAAGGCCAATGGTGCAAAAGTAGTGACACATATCATCGCTTTACTTTATTCTTCAGATCAAATATGAGCTACAGTGAAAAAAAAATGGCTGGGGTCATCATTCTGGCCCTCAGCATCATGAGAGCAGGACGGAGGGACAAGGTGAGATGGACGAGTGGAGCAATCAGGGGAGATCAAGCGAGGGTAAGAGACGGCGAGAGAAAAGGAGACAGACGAGGGAGTAGATTAAGTAGCCTTGAAAAGGCTGACTTCCCCACACACACATAAACCCCCCGTGAAAACACAAGCTAATTATTAAGAAAACAAAGGGAGAACTGCAGCGACGTGCCAACGCACACAGATCCCCGGCAGAGTAATTGTGCGTAAGCTATTTGGGCTGAAAACAGCCCGATTTGGTGCTCGTCCTCGGCACAGCCAAGCAGAATGAACAACAGCTGTTCGATGGGACGGGGTTCGAAAACAAGCTCAAGAAATTATTCTCTCTTCTTTATTTCTTTGCTCTTTTCTTTTTACCCCCCCCCCCTTCTTTTACTGTGATTCCATGGAGTCTCGCGACCGACAAGAGTGAGCAGATTTAGTGTTTTTTTTTTTTTTTCACGCACTTCAAAATGATAGAAAGTAAGTGTGCACTTTATGAGGTTTCTGGTTCCTTTTCATGCATCAGTATGCTCATGCTAAAGCAAGCAGAGGTCATTAGCAAAAGGCATTGTGCTATAAAGGGATCCTGTCATCATCGCGAACGGCCAGAGCTCATAAAAGCTTGGCTTCATCACGGTGTTACCACTGCCAGTGAGGCTCAGAACTTGGACAGGGTGAGGAGGAGGTGGGAAAAAAAAAAGAAAAAAGAAATCCTCGCTGTTTTTGAAGAGGCCCCGAATGTTTCTGTATTGCCTTCTTCCATGCGTGATTAAGTTCTACAATCTAGGAGGCTTTTTGCGTGTCCCCTGTGCTTCTTTTCAATCTCCACGCAGTATCGAAATGATCTCTGTCGGACACAGCTGAGCATATTACTTCCAATCTCACTCTGCATTTTAATGCTTAGAGAGAAGCGTTGCTGGGAACTTGATAACGCTCCGCAGCGCGGCCGCTGCCTTGGTGGAGAGCCATGTTTTGAATTGGTTGTGAAGCTGCAGCATTAACCTTAGCGGGAAAACGCCAAGAGCGCGGTTCCATTCGATTTCTGAAGGCGTCAAAACATCTGATGTCAGCTCATGAGCAATGGTGGTAAAAGAGAGTCAAGGAGTCATTGTTATTACTACGTGCATGTGCTCGCTTGCGTTGGCTGGCGGTGAGCTCAGCCTGGGAGGAAATTTGTCCCGGCGGCGTTTGTTACGCGTGTGCTCCTTTCTGCTTTCACTCCCAAATCCCTTGTTTTTTCTCTGCCATTGTGTCTGTCTCCGCAAAGCACTCAGTGGCCAAACTATTGGTCGAAAACACTTGTACAGGAATTTCACACAACTTGACTTGACTTGACGGTGAATGACGGTGACACGAGGTATAAATACTGTATCGAGAGGTCGTCAGTGGGCGGCTGCAGGAAAGCTTCAAGTTACAATTTAGCTTGTGTGACTGTCGGCCTCGCTTTCTTTCCTCCAAACACACCAGTTAACTCGTCTGTGTGTGTGTGTGTGTGTGTTTGTGTGGAAGAAGGCTTCCTATCACACAGCTGCTGATGAACAACTATGTTAAGTGCACTAATGCGCTGTGCTTTCAGAGACCTGCAATCTCCAGACGCACCACATTCCTCCCAAACATGTTCTGTTGGTTTAAGTCACCACGAGCACACGCATAGTTACACAAGTAAGCCTCCAAGTAGGTCCACACAAACTCAAATACACAAAGATAAACACATCCACATTTAGTATGCACAGAAGAAGGAGAAGAAGAAAAAAAAAAACCTTTGACAAACATTTCCACATTTTCATTCATGCACACACATAAACACTTTCAAACATGAACACATTCTGGGCCACATGTACCTCTGATTATATGAGCTATGGCAACAATTAGATATAATAGCCAAAGATAATAACTGCAATTTTTATACTTGCGGGAATGATTAAACGCCGACGAAATATGCAGTGAATTATGCTTTAAGTAGCATGTGGCGATTTGTTTGTATTTTTTATTCGACCATGTGTTTTCTTTGTCATTTCAAGTATCCTTCCAAGAGACAAAGCCTGATGATTAGACTCGGCTTTTATGGATGGATAAAAGTTGTGTTCCATAAACTTTTGCTAATTATGCATGAGAGCAGAACGCTCCGAAGCTCCCGACACATAAAACTTTATGGAGCCATTCTGTAAAGTTGTTCACGCTGATTTAGCTTCCAATTTATTTAAGCACTTTTCATCAATTATACAAAGAAAAATAAAATTAAAATGCAAATAAACCCCTCAAAAAATGACGCATAAAGTAAAACAAAATAAAATTGTAAATTGCTAATTTGTAGGATTCGAAGTTTGAATGGTGTGTGTTTATCTTTTAAATGAAGAAAACAAAGATATATATATTTTTTTATCTTTCATAACAAATAATGAGGCCAATTAGTCCCGAGAGTAAAAGCACCTGCTGGAAAAAAGAAAAAGAAACCACAAAGGATTTAGCACAGATCAACTGTCATAGTGCAGAATAGAAACCTGTGGAATTTACGGTCAAGATAATCTCCCGCTTTTTTTAAAACCTTTCCTAATATTCTTTTGTTTATTTGGAGTATGACACGTACAACAGGTTGATGCTTAAGCAAAGTATATCAACCAAACCCCGCCATGCTCCAAGGCCAGCAACAGAGGAGAGGGTTAATAATTTATGGATGGAGGGTGTGAGACCACCCAAAGAAAGGGGCCCTCACAGCTGCTTACCACAATCACATGGTGGGACACACACACACACACACACACACACACACACACACACACACACACACACACACACACACACACACACACACACACACACACACACACACACACACACACAAGTCGTAGCAGCAGTAACTAACATCAGTATTTTCTTATTGCATTGCGGCAGCATTCACAAGAATGCTGTTTTCGTCTTGCTGTTGTAAATAGTCTGGAACTGATACAACAATCTAACCCTGTGCTGCTGCATATGATGAAAATAGAGTTAAAAATCACTGAGCAAAAGTGTGGGAAACAGACTTGGATCAATAGGTTTGTTTAGTGTTTTTTTTTTAGGCCAAAAGGCATTTTTCTTCTTGTGGGAAAATCTCTCAAAAGGCTTTGTTATAAATATATTATTACCACAGTAATTTGGGTTTTGTTGTTCCAGTTCTCCAGGGTAAACACAGAGGCACAGACAGTCACATTCACATTCACACCTCCAGGCGACTGGGGGTCACCAATTAACCCAACAGTCCTCATGTGTTTGGACGGAGAGAAAACCTGGAGTACCTGAAGAAAATCCCACTTGTGTGCATGCAAACTCCACGCAGAAAATACAATCCCAGATTAGAACAAACAACCTCCTCAGAGATAATTTTGACACCGCCATTCACCCTACTGATGTTTATGATGTCGACGCTGCTTTAAACTGACCCCTGAAATATTGTCCTATAGGAGTGGGATTTATATGGAGGGTTATATATTGTTCCTGCCTTCGAGGCCTTAGGCAGCTGGAAAACAACATGTCATCGACATGAGACTGTGTGAAATACAACTTTGGATTTGATTTTGCACACCCACTTTCTCTGATTTACATTTTAGTGTGATGTTATGGAATGTATAACTGGTAGAGCCTGATATTTAGCAACTTGCCGAGAATATAGATGACATAATAAGCAAGAAGTGTTTTGTGTTGCTCTCTCCTTAAGGGAGCTTTTCTCTGTGGAGTTTGTATGTTCTCCCTCTGTGTGCATTGTCTTTGGGTACTCCAGAGTTCTCCCACAGTCCAAACAATCATGCATTTGAGGTTAGATGATGAGCCTGAATCCTCCTGTAGGGCCGACTCTGTGTGTTTGGTCTGATGGACTGGAGACTTACACGGCCTTCGCCCACAATCACCCCCCAGAACCTCACGACTTGTGTCAAGCAGTATACGATGGGAACAAATAAGGCAGAAAAAGTCCAGATGTTGACTGACATAAGCTTTAATCTCTTAACTAAAACCTCAGAATCTACTCAGCTTGTTACCCAAAGACTCCATTTCAACCAAAAATCCAACAAAAAAAAACCCCTTCAACTTTAATAAAACACAAACTTATATTCAGACTGTATGACTCATTCCTGCAACGCCCTATTTGAATCCCATTCCTCCACATTTACCCAAATAAGGCATGCGACTGCGACATTACCGTATAAGCCCAAAGAAGTAAAACACCTGTTACTGTTAGTGACTGTAACTGGACATTTCCTGCAATGACATGCTGGAGTATCTTCTTTGAATTGGTGAGTTGTTTTCTAAAAAAAAAAAAATCATTACCTTATAATAAGAATACATGCCTTGTATTGCATAGTCTTGGCTGAGATTTGATTCTTGGCTCAGATCTGCGCGGTCTTTTATCAGAATGATTGAGCTCAACCATTTTTTTCTCAGAGTGGGTTGGCTGACCTGTGTCTGTTTAAAAATAAAACCCCAAAAAACCCAACATGTAGTCCATTATAAGTTGTAATGTAGCACCCGGATCACACCTACAGCCTCCCTACTGTAGTAAGGATCCAAAGAACATGCTTGAATAGTCTCGTAAGCTGTAAGCCTGTAACACGAAAGCAGGCTCCGCGCAGATATGCTCACATTTCACCCTGGCACACACATTACAGAGCTGCAAACAGAGGTAAGTTCCTGGTGGCTGAGCCTGCGTTACAGCGGAGAGCTTCTGCTGGACCATGTGAAAAAAGGGAAAAAAAGAAAAAAGGCTCATCTCTGTATTGTGGAATCCAATCGCCCGGGCGGTGATGGACTCCCCAGACAGTTCACCTGCTTCTTTTCATGCTGGGTAGTTTCCTGTAGACGAGGGATCATATCTGCTGGGAGAGGGATGGGGATTAACTTTTCCAAATGAAAAGACAGCGACTGGCAGCTTGGACAACTCTTTTCTTCAAAGAAAAGGGGGAAAAAAACAGCTCATTTTGGCTTGTGGCACTTTTTTTTTTAATCCTCCTATCATCTTCTTTTCTACTGTTTCCATCTCCTGTCCCTCAGGAATACACTGAATTGGAGTGAATAAAAAAAAAAAAAATCCAACATGTAATGGGAGGGGTTTTATGTCTGACCATGACGGTGTGAGGAAATAGGTGTGTGTTTGCTCTTTCATGCAATAATTTGTTTGCACACATTTGATATAAAGCATAAATATATATTAGCAATAGTGTCTATATGTCCTTTAAGGTGCAATTTGAGTCTAAAAATGAGCATTTGATGAGGAGTGGATGTGAGCATGTATGTGATTGTTTCCCCCAAATATACAAAATGATGGACACGATGGGAGGGATTTTTTTTTCCCTGTCTCTAAAACACCTTTACTAATGTCGTCCTCTTGCGGTGAAAATAATCTACCAAAATCAGCAAATCCCACCATCATTACAGGTGAATGCATTATTAAAAACACAAACTGTTTGCATCCAATTCAATTTCCTTGTATAAAAAAAATCTAACAAATAAAAGAATCTGCAATCAAAGCACATTACTCAGACCATTGATAAAATATTTAAAAATGGACACTAAAGCAAGATGCTTTGTGAATAAATACAAATATAAAGCAGGAAAACGTATTGGCTTGAAAATAAAAATGAAAAGATTTAAATATAAATTGGGCATATTCATTTAACACAGTATTGTGAGTACTTATTTCTTGCCTTCACCTCTGTGTATGAACTGTGTGTGTAGATATGTTATGCGTGTATCTGTACAAGCTCCTGTGTGTCCTGGAGGTAAGGGTCCAGGGCTCCTTTGATCCTTTAAGAGCCCGGTGAGATCGGGAGCTGTAATATCTGCCAGTGTTGTTCAGTTAAAGGTCACCGGGGAGGTGGAGGTGCAGGGAAGGACCAGGCCTGTTGTTTCCTGTGGGCCAGACTTCCCTCTATACAACATGTCTGCTTCTCTTTTACAACTCCGCCATGACCAGCAGAGCCCTCACGCCCGAGGTGGCGCACCGGGGGAAACATGTCAGGGCTCTGTAGTGCCTCTGGATCCGGGTTACGGAGTGATGAATCAAAGGAATAGGTCCGTGAACTGTGGGGCTTTGTTTACAGCTCCTCAGGTCACCTGTTCTCCACTTCAACCTGTGAGTTTGTGCCGTCTCACTATCTTATTACAATAAAGTTGTCTTCCGCGACTGTTCTTTACTGGCAGGCAGGAGCGCTTTTTCTGCGACTTCAAGTATTTCTTTACCACCACCCCTGTTGGATATAAATGTCAGTGCAATTTGTCGCTTTTCACTATAAAGTGAAACGGCTGCTGTCCGCAAACAAGTAACACATAACGAGTGACTCTTTCATAACTACTCTTCGACTCAAAGAATCCTGAAATCACCAATTACACTGGTAACGAGATTAGTAGTATCGTTTTAAATTAAGATGTTTGTTTTAATCACACTGGAGGGAAATACACCAGATTGGACTACATGCATCAGAGTGGAATCCTTCAACTAAGAAACCTCAGGAAGGTTGAAAAAGGAAACTTGAAAACTGTACCATTTGCTGCATTATGTGTCATAAACTGATCGTATCGACTAAAGGAAAACCAATTTTTTTATATCTATGTAGAATTAAGGACTGATGATAACATTTTCTCGGTATCTTTACATCTTTGTGACTTTACATGCAAGAATACAGGTTATAATTAATGACATGACATAAAAACTGAATCTATTGTACGAATAAGACACATTTAAAAGATAATCCCCTGATTCACTGTGAGCTTTCACCTGTTATACCTGTAATGTTCAACATTGTTCCCCTTAGCTAATATGGCTATTGCTAAGTTTTATTGTATTTTCCAGTTTGGTGATGATAAATATAAATGTAAATGTAGGTTGTTTACTTCCACTCCAGCCATTTTTTTTTTCTGGCTGTTCACCTTTCTTTTTTATTTCCACATTACATATTAGTCAATGTGAGCTGAAACACGATGAAGAACATACAGATAAGAGGCTACACTATCTTTAAAATGCATATTTTTCTTTTTTAAAGGTATTATATAATGATAGTTTCCATGGCAAGGAAAAGTTCCACTGCTATTTGTTTGTTTTAATCTCAATTTAGTCTTTTTATGAGTATCATCAGTCCGAGTCTGTGCTGTATTCGTGTTAAAATGACAGAAAACCAAAATCTTGTTCTCTTTAATGGTTACGATATTAAGTTGTCTTATATAGTTTTGAAATTGCCTCCATGAAAACTCTTGACCTGTGTTGTTTTGTTCTGGCTCAGATCCAGCAGACCAATTCAAGCTCCTTCCCCTTATTGAATTTCATCCATAACCACAATGGACTGGCTGCTACCTGGAGGGCTCCGGTGAACTCCTTCATCTTTCATTCAGTGACTCACACGTTTCCCTCGTCTGAGTCTCACGTTAACGTCATCTGGCTGCCGACCCACTTTAGTGGATTTCCATCTCTGGATCTGCCTCATTTGTAAAGAGCATTTCCGAGTGATTAGATATGTATTTTTATACAGAAAACAAAGCTGACATAAGTTGTCTTCATGGTTTGTTCAGTTAAATAGTCTCTTGCTCTTTTCTACCACATTACTCTTCTTCTCTTCCTTTGCTTTTTTTCAAGTTCTACAGACTTTAAATGCAGTTTTTTGGGAAATTCAAATTTAAACCTGGATTTTTTTTAAACTAGCAAACATGCATAACGATAATACTGTTAAACTGAAAAGATAAAGGGAAGATGTCTACAACTCAATGTTTCTTGCCATTTAACAGCATTTTTAAAGGACAAATCTCTCTCTATATATAAATGTGTGTGTGTGTCTGTGTGTGTATAACTTGTCACTGCAAGGTGGTGAACTGGCAAACATAAACATGAGCACATTTAACCAGTTTCAGCCTTACTCCACTACCACTACTGATTTATTTGCTTATAAATCCTTTCATGGTCGTGCACCTCTTGACCTCTCCAAGCTGCTACACCAATAGAATCGTGCCTGTTCCTTAATGTGTTTAAAAGTGTGTTAAATAGGCTTTTAACACCACACAAGATGCTGCTTTTATGTGTTTTCATGTAGTTTGTGTACAGCACAGTGTATTTTGTGTAAAAGGCGTTGAGTGAAAACACTGTAGCAGAAAACAATACATATTACAATTTAAAAAGTTTCATATGAAATTTTGTGAAACTAAAAAACATCAAGAAATGTTGAAAATATTCCTGATATCTTTGCCTTTTTGGTGTTGACGGGTTATTACAATGACTTTATCTTCCTTGACATTACACTGAGCTGAAGGTGGCCTCTGAAGAAAACTGTCTTTTACTCTCCTGCACTAGATAATATATAATATAGCCTTTATTTGTTTATAAACTGCTTGTTTACATGAGTTATTAGTGAGCATATGTGTGTATTTCAAATACACTTGAAGTGATTAATACCATTGCAAGTCTAGAATTGACATCAGAGTTTATCTGGACCCCACTCTTTCACTCCTCACATATACAAGAGAGTTTATTTTCTCTCGTGCTGTGCTCATATTGGCAATGAATTGACTGATTTGAAGTGCAACTAAACTTCGTTTCGAAGTGTAATATTTCGCCCAGATAAAGTGTGTCAGACATCTGGTCCTTGGGACAAAACTGGTCCACTGAAGGTTTCCTTCTGGCCAGTGTGACGTTGCAAAGTATAAAAACAACAAAGAAATGAACTACAATTTTGATATAAAAGTAGTTATTTTCCACTGAGGGACGGACGATTTCAGTCAGAATAAAGGATTTACTGAAAACTGAACAGATATTAATGCTTTGTAGCCCAGCGATGAGTGATGCAGCAGTGAAAGTGAAATAGCATTAGAATCAATGCCTTATGAAGGTGGGTTTGTGATGGCGAACACAACAAGGGAAACAACAGACTTGAAGAAAAACACAGTGGCAATGAGATTCCAGATTGTACTTCTATAAAAAATTTATCAGGTTTTGCAAAAATCATACTTGAAGTTGACATTTTCAAGCTGTACTCTGATTATTTTACACTGAAAACAAGATAAATTGTTCTGATGTCTGGAGTTATTGTTGATTATATTCTCAATTCACTGGTCCAGTCCTATAATGGAGACTAAATTGGGCTGTATGTGGCTCCTGAACCGTAAATCAGTTCAACACCCTTCAGCAAATAGTGCTCTGGTGTTAACTTAACTTTCAAAATCATAAATAGAAAATGTTAACAAAAATCATTGATCAACACAAAATACTTGTTTCTCAATATAGTTTCGTTTGCACAGTTGCCTTGAAATGTGAGTAAATCTACTGTTGATCTAATGATGTTGGTCTACTGCAAATCCTTGGATGTTTTTGAATGTTGTTACTGATATTTTGCTTCGTTTTTTTAAAACTGTATTTTAACATGTTCATTGTGTGGAGTGACCAAGTAGTTCTCATTAAATCCCATTTTCATTAACAATTGTAGTCCATTGCAGTATCATTAACAACACAAACAAAACCGATCAAGCTTTCAAAGGGTGTTTTCTCCGCAGCCACATGATCAAAATGTGAAAATGTGTCTAATGGAAGAGCACTGTCAGCCATGTTAACAGCTATTAATATTACCAGTATTATAGAGACCTCTGTGTATTATTAGCTCAGTGATAGATGTATCATTTATGCGACAAAGCATGTGTGTACGTGTGCATGCAGGGGTATAAATCTGGGAACTCTTTACCGGCAACACGTCTTATTGAAATCTATCTTCTCCCCTCTCCTGCCTCTTCACAGGAAGCTGTCATCTGCCTCTTTGATGCTAACTAATGATGGACTGAGCAACTTGCCATAACCCTCCCAAATGTGACTCGGCTAGCCTTGAGTTTCACATTCTGTATGGTGTCCCCATTCGCCATGGTACGCTTGTTTCTGCTCGGTAAGCACACGAACTCTACAAGCCACCTGCAACTGCTCATGTTTAGCAAGAGACTCCTTTTTTTCTTTCCTTTTTTATATTTAAAATGATCTTAAATAATCTTAAATAATCAATTATTTATATATATAGATGTATATCCATATATATGCTCATCATTTGAATTTCATTATGTCTTTGGGCAGCTGAGCTGCGCTCTTCAATAATTTTGCTTTTTCAATTTCATACCAATCATACATGCACGCTCCATTTGTATTCCTCCATATAGTGATTCGTTTCAACACACCAAGGGTCAACGTGCACATTTATCAAGTCTCAGAATTAAAAGTTTCGAGATCACCATCACTGCTAAGCACGAGTTATTTGCCTGAGATACGTGCTAATCAGGCACTGTTGGATGTTGTACATGCATATCATCATTATGCGTGTGTGTTTGTGTGTGTGTGTGTGTGTGTGTGTGTGTGTGTGTGTGTGTGTGTGTGTGTGTGTGTGTGTGTGTGTGTGTGTGTGTGTGTGTGAGTTCAGTCATTAAATATTCATCAGAGAGCGTCATTGTTTTTGGAGGACTACATATGGGGTAATTAGAGCAATAGTTTATATCTACATAAACAACTGCCTTCTGGTGCAGAGGGACTCGTTTTTAATGTCAAACAGACAGGGACACAGGCTTTGTGTGTGTGTGTGTGTGTGTGTGTGTGTGTGTGTGTGTGTGTGTGTGTGTGTGTGTGTGTGTGTGTGTGTGTGTGTGTGTGTGTGTGTGTGTGTGTGTGTGTGGGTGTGTCTTTCTGCATGCTTGTCAGTCAGAGTCAGATGAATGTATGCGCCGTATGCATTTGTAATGCGAAACAGGCAATGTCAGCATAAGCATTTACGTGTGTTTCTTGATTTGTGTGTGTGTGTGTGTGTGCGTGCGTGCGTGTGTGTGTATGAGATTGTGGGGTGCAGGGGAGGTGCCATGTTAAATGTGAAACAGACAGTGGCAATGCCTCAGTGGCACAGAGAGAAAGGCATGACCATCCAAACGGCCCCCCAGAGAGCCGGAGAATCCATCTCCTGCCACCAGTTACTGTGTTTGTGTGGCTGCATGTGAGCGTGCACGAATGCAGCTGCAGGACATAGGAAAGGTCAGGTGATGCATTCGTGTTAGTGTAATACCGGTTCCATTTGTAACACTGAAGAGCGCACAGGATAAATGATTTCCCTCCTGCCAGCTGTGAGGTTACATGTCTCAAATTCACTTTTCTTTTGAAATAAATTCCCTTCCTTTCACATTTTAACACAGCAGAATGGAAACGGTTGCTTTAAATATTGCCTGCAGAGTTGTAGTTTGAGGACTCTCTCCCTTCACAGGTAGAATGTTCCAGGTTTTAGTCTGGCCTCGGGCCTTTTCGTGTGGCGTGAACAGTGCAAAAACAGTTCTACATGCAGTCCACTTCACCATCATGCTGCCCTGATATTGTGACGTTAGGGATTGAAGTAGGGCAAAGAATACATCAATCTGAATTTATATTTGCACTGAGGCAGCTGTGGATCAGTTGGTAGAGTGGACATCTCTTGATGGGAAGGTTATAGGTTTGATTCCTTATCCTCCACATGTCTCCTTGAGCAAGTCACCGAACTCCAAACTGCTCCCAGTGAATGGATTGAGCTTCTTGCGTGGCAACACAGAAAGATAGTCACATTCACATTTAAACACCATTTGAATGCAATTATTAACACCAGGCCACAGGCAAAATTCATGGATGCACAGAAAGAACATGCAAACTAGATTTTATGTCAAATCCATCTGATATGTGAATTGATGAGGACATATCTTGATGTCTTGATATTTTGAATTCAGCGTCTTATCTTTTCTCTAAGTAGCTTTTGTCTAGCAGCTAAGTAGCTTTTTTAGTCTTTTTGTTGTAGTGTAAAATGTTAAATACCACACAACATAGAACCCCCCCCCCCCCCCCCCCCCCCACCACCACCACCACCACCACCACATTCATAGCTTTGCCTTTACTGCATTTCTTTTCATATGTTTCCTTCTTTTTCACTGCACTAATCCACTTTTGACTCACATTACACTCCACACAGTGCATTGGAGAACTGACTTGCTTCCCCTTTGTCCCGTCCTATTGTTCTTTCTCCTGCCCTTCATCCGGCCTGCGGCACAGTCGAGGTGGCTGATGAAGGGATGTTGGTATGAAGGTCAGCTCTATCTGGTGTGTGTTGTCATTCAGTCTTCAACAAAAAAAACCACTTTGATGTTACGGCCACAAAAAAATCCGATTACAGCCATTGACTAAGCTAGATTTAGATCAGATGTATTTAGTACTTGTATGGAATGTACATACAAGCACTGTTTTTGGGGTGTATTTGTCTGTTGTTTTTTTCCCCACAAACATGCTGCAGTCAAACCTGCTTGACTAATGTTGCTTTCGAAGGCCTGCCGGCTTCCTTTATGCAATTCTGATTTTGGTACTGCATGTGTGTGTGGGTGTGTGGGTGTGTGTGTGTGTCATGAATGCATTGACATTTACCTTTGCCTTCAAGTCCACAAACACCTCCCAAGGCCTTTTCATCAGTTCCTGCTGCATTGCAGGACACAAAGTACAAAACTACTGTACCATTACTTGCTTGGGAAAATCCCACCGCAGCAGCATTGTGTGTAGGACTGGCTTGTAGTGAGTAAGAAAAAAAAGCTTCCACAATAGGACTGTGTGCCTATGCATCATCAGTCGAGAGTGCATGCTTTGTTTATAGGCGGCAACTTGACCCCTGCAAATTAGATTAAAACCGGGAAAGTGAGCAAAAGAGAATGAGGGGAGAATTGTTGCAGTCTGGACAATAAATCAGATCAACGGCAGAGTTTTCATTTAGTCATAAAAGTCGACGGCAATACAGTCTTGGGGTGAATGCATGCAGTTCATCTATTTTATTACGTTGCCTAATTTTCTTTCTTACTCTTTTGCTCCCCACAGTTTTATGCTTTCACCATTATTTCATTTGCTCCTTGGACTGCTTTGGTATTCTTGTTGTGTCTTCCTGACTTGTACTCTCAAACATCAGCCCACAGAAATGAAAATAACATGTTGTTTGGCGGCAGTAACAAAAACATAATGGGAAAAACTGAGTCCCAACTTTCATTTTTACTAAGCAATCGAATGATTTGGCATCATGTAAGTGGCCTCTTTTAAGGGTTCCTGTTAAAGTTTGTGTTTTGGTTTTGCCACATATTTGTTGAATGAGTCTAAGCTACACACATTAACCCCCTGGAGGCAGCTCCCTCTTGCAAAACAGCGCTGATAAACCTACTTCACAGATGGTCAGCTTTAACACGTGGCTTGTCAGTGTAGTAAGTTGGAGCAAGTGAAAAAAAACAAAAAAACATGAATGTGCATTAATGATATGCAGAAAAAGGCCATTTCTAGCTAAAGCACAGTCAGATTGATGTAAACAGCTACATAAAATTACTTCTGTCTTCAATGATGACAAAGAGAAATACAATTCCTTGTTGTTTTCCACAGAAAGTTTTACGATAAATCTGTAAGCGAGAACATTTTAGAGTTTTGCAGAGACTCTTTGCAGATCACTTTATCTCTCTGTTCTCTCATTCCACCACCACACGAGCAGGTGAGCAGAAGTTTCCTCTCCAAAGAGCCCGAGGCAGACCGGCTTCTCCCAGAGTCAGACCAGGGCGAGCCCACGGCCAGTGGAAGCGACGGGATGTGTGATCCTGGAAAATAAGAAGTGAGACCGGGCAAAGTAGAATGAGCAGAACAGGAGAGCGAAACTCAAATCTGCACTAGTTTGGTTTATCTTGTATCAGACACTGACCAGAAAGTAATATACATGCAAAGAAATGTCTCTTTAGCTGCTCCTATTCGCAGGGTGGCTGTAAAGGCGGCTAATTTTCACTCAGCGTTAACTTTTAAATGTTTAAATACGGGTCCCTCTAACTTAGTGGTTTTCAATTATTTTCTGTCATGGGACAGATATTTTATCACGTCCCCCCTGAAGTGAAATACTATTGAGAACCTAATAATATTTATGTATTAATCTGTATAAACAAGTTGCTGGCACCAGCATTCTGTAAACAATCACCTGGTTATCAGAACAGATGAATGAAATGAGCTGCAGATAACATCTGAAACAACTTATAACAATTTCTAAGTTCAGTTTATTTGCTCAATTTAATTTGTAACATTTAAACAAAACTGCTCAGTCTCTCTGCCCAGAATATTCAAACCTTATTGAAACGGTTAATATTGATCACTTGTTAGCATCATCAGCTTATTCCTTTTCAATGACTTTTTAACATTTGCTTTTAGTGTGTGCAAAGTTTGCAGCAATATTGCTTTTATTTTAGATTATAAAGGGATTAAAAGTGCATTACGTTTGCATTCACGATCCCAGAACATATTGTCTGTCCAGAAGACGATTAAAAAAAATAGAAAAGCCTTGAACCCCAAGTCACGTATTAATAGTTTCCTACTGGAATTCTAATGGCACTGGTCTCTTTATTCTGTGTTTGAGTTGTTGTTGAGGTTTATTAGAACCAGGAAGAAGAGGTGAAAGCCAGTCATCATCGCAAGTATCCCAGAAAACCCGCCTCTTTCTACTCTCAGCCAATCACAGGTGACCTCACCTCTGCATCAAACTCTTGCCATAGTAACAATGTGACTGATACTTATATTTACATATGATAACTTATGACTGAATGCACAAAAACAGTTTGGCATAAAAAATTTTCATTTTAGCCGCATACAACACATTGTCTGCTAAAGGTGAATTTTTTTGTGACGACAGAAGCCTTTTGGCTCAAACGTGTGGCACACGCGAGGCATTTGGTATCTGGTCGGCTGCCGCCGGTGTGAATCCACCCTAATACTGAAAGTCCCCCTGCTTATCGCACCGCCTCTGCCACCTCACTGCCCGCTATATGAGTGCAAAGCTGCTCTAACTCAAGTTTGAGATTTAACCTGCTTTTGTCAACATGAGAGACTGGAAAATAGTATAAGCGACAGCAAGGCAGTTCAAGTTCAGGAAAAATTTACATTTATTTAACTTTTATTTAAACATCTTGGGAATATGCAGCACTGATTGAATCTATCATATTGAAAAAAAAAACCCCAGCTCTGTCTCCAAAACTCTTATTCTTTCTTCTGACGATAATATTCCATAACCTTAAAATTAAGTTTCTTTATGTGTTAAATCTCACAAAATTAATCATCGAAATGCACAAAGTGAAGAAGCTTCGAAGCTTCCACGATCTCGTTGCCACTCTGCACCTCTGCTCACACGCACATTAACCCCACCCCCGGTACCGGTGATGATCCAAGCAAATAGCTGTCATGCCAGGGAAACACAAGCCTTCACCAGCTGGTCACCCAGCCACCAATCAGGTCATCTGCCCTTTCACACGCACACATACAGTATATACACGTACACACGGGCATGTTTCCATCATTTAGAAGGACATTGCATCGGCTCCTGGACACAAATCCCCACAGCCATGCAGCAAGCGGGCGGAATAAAACCGTTTGTCTTATACATTCTGCACGGGCAGAAATGCAGCAGATTTAGCACAAACTCACATCAGAATAGCATGTTTTCTGAGCAGCTGTGGTGAAAAGACTGTGCTAACAGTGCGGCCGACTTTCCAGGAGAGTAAAGGCCACGGGGGAACTCGGAGTGGATAAATGGCTGCGAGTAACAACCACCACACTGTCAGCGTTCAAACCTTTGGGACCTCATTATTTATAATAACACTGCATTGTAAATATATGAGCTCTAAATACGAACTTGGTACTTGTTTAGTTTCTCCACCTCTGCATTGAAAATTCAATTGAATAAAACCAGCAGCAATGCAAATTTTACAGCGGCGGCATGTTTGTTTGTTATTTTTTTTTCTCCAGCGTTCCAACCATTGTCACCCCTGACTCTAAATCATGTAAGAGTAATACTAAAAGATGAGTGTGCTAGTAAACAATTTTTACTGTCCGAGGGATTTTTGTTGTGCAATCTTCTTTCTGTGGATAAGGGACAGAAATAAATAACACCTATTGTTGGTGAAATGTTTACAGTCTGACGACAAAGAGAATTTCTAATGTCAAAAGTCACGTTTGGGCCGTGATAGTCAAAAGTAAGGACCTGTCCCTGGATCAACCATTTGAGACTTACATTCACTTTATACTGGGCAATATATTGCAGATAGAAATCATAGCGGAAATAAAGAGGACTCAGGACATATAATACACAACACAAGTAACAGCAATGCCCATAAAGCCACTCCAATTTTCTCTGCTTGTTTCTGTCTGTCTCTTCAATGTTGTATTTGATTTTTAGAATTACTTCAAATGCCAAATACAATAACAAAAAATACCACAGTTGCCTTGGTTCCACAGTACCAAGCTATAAGAGAAAAGCAACTTTGTATGGAGTTTCACATCGGTGAACTGCGCCATAAATTCCACCGACCGCTTTTCTCTTCATCCTGAAACACTGTTTTGACTATGCAAAACAATGGGTGAAATTCAAGCACCACATAAGTCACATAAAACCTCAGAGCTGGTTTCTCTGCTTTGCCGCTCTCTCTGTTTCGGGTCCAAGTCTGACCAGAGTTCTGGGTCTGATTTCAATCTCTAGATACTTTTGCAGTGGCCAGAGCTTTCAGTGTCAGGGGGGAAAAAAGCCAAATACTGTACAAAAAAAGAAAAGAAAAAAAAAGCAACATTGCAAGACGTAATCAGATATGCCATATGACATTTTCTTCCTCCAAACTCAAAGTGCTCTCACTCTACTTCTCTCTCTCTCTCTCTCACACACACACACACACACACACACACACACACACACACACACACACACACACACACACACACACACACACACACACACACACACACACACACACACACACACACACACACACACACACACACACACACACACACACACACACAGTTGTACAAAAAACATGGGAAAAGCACTCACATGCACGCGTGAGGACGCAGCCCCACGCTTCAGTACTCTCACATAAAGACACACATGTGCACAGTAACACACAGTCGCGTTCACTGTCTGACTTCCAGAAACTCCGAGCCCTTTTCCCACAGACAATCCTTCACTGTTTCCTCCAGTCTCCTAATTGGCTTTACGCAGACCCAGCCCACAGACTTGAGTCAGAAACAATTAAAAACTCCATTTATATCCCCGCAGTGAGCACATGGGCTTCCACAGTGGGTAACTACACACATCAGCCCTCATCATCTGTGTGTGATTTTACTTCAGGCTGTTTTCAATATTTATTTGAATGTGGCCAGACATGAAAGGTTCGTGGACAGAGCAGTGAAGAAGGAAAAGGGAAAAAAAAGAAGCTCTTTTTGATCACACAAATAATCCGTAGCTCATCCAAAAGGGCCTTTTAAATAAATATCACATTCAGAAAATATTAGCTTTCTAAGTGGCCTGTTTATTGTTTGAGTTTTCTGAGGCTTAAACTGATTAAGAAAACACTTTTGCTTTTAGTCGCCATCAGTGAATCAAAAGCACTGGGTTTTCAAAAGGAGCCTGGCAGACTTATTAACCAAATTTTACAAATAAACAATCCACATCCTCTCTCCCACTGAACTGGCTCAGCCCCGCACGATACTGATGCTTTTCAGACAGGTACCTTTAGACCTCACAGCCAATTGAAAAACATACCACACATGTACACATTATGGGCGACGAGAGGAAAATAACTTGCAAATCTCAGTTTTACCCATGTAACCAAAACCAGGATATGGTTGTAGATTTTTATCAGAGTCCATTTGGTTTGTATTTGTACTGTGGGCAGCAGTAATGACAGGAGTGGATCTAAAATAAGAAGTGGCATCATTTGTATCAGATATTCTGGATTAAGCTGTCAGCATTACAGCAGCGATAGCAATCAGAGTCTTTGCTAAGCTTTCCCGATCCTGTGTTGTCACTTTGCAAAATGCAACTTGATGCACTGGAGTAGATTGAAGGGCTTTGGCTGGCGAACAATACCAGATCATACATTAAATCAAAAAAAAAAACTTCAACATGAATGACACTGAAGAGGGCGTTTGCTTCACTACAAGGCTTTCATTGAAGTATTGAAGAGGAACAATAGAGTAAGTGAAGGAACATACATGGAGATAAAATAAGGCTGGGGTGCATGTGTTGCAGCCGCGTGTCTGTGTCTATAATATATGAGGTGTTTGTGTAGATGAGCCCTGCGTGCCAGGAGTAACAGCAGGTGCAGTGCATCTCTGGAGTGCCGCGTCTCAGTATGTGCTGGGCTGGTGGTGGGTGGGTGAGCGCTATCCTTCCCCCTCGTCATCTCAGCTTTCTCCACCTCTCCTCCCTGTCGATATAAATAAAAACAGACAACTCACCGCAAAACAGCCGGGGTCCCCTCTGGAGCAGGAGAAACTTTTTTTTTTTGTGGGGGGGGGGGGGGGGGGCGTTTATGAGGCAGCAGTTTGACATTCGCAGTGGTTATCCAAGGACACCGTGAACAAATGGGAGTCATTCTGATTAGACAAAAGGGACGTGAGTGAAGACACAGTGATACAAGCATGTTTCAATTACTGCCTTTTTAGAAATAATTAACTCAAACATTTCTCATGTATGCTAAAAAAAAAAAGCTGCACAAAGTGCTGAGCGCCATGTCACCCCCGCCACCCAGTGTAATAAAGGATAAATATAAAGTATGAGCCTCTCCTCCAGCTCCAGCAAGAACTGCAACTGGACTCATGAAACACTATTAGCTGTGAGGAGCAATCACTGGACCGATATAAAGAAGACAGAGTGAGAAAAACTACAATAAGTATTGGGCAGTGGTGTGGCGGCAGCTCCCTGGGCGATACACTGCAGCAGCCCACAGCTACAGGCAGACGGAGAAGTTAGAGAAGCGCATTTGGGATCAGTGGTTCACCAGTTCAAATCCCATAGTTGAGCAAGACCTTTGACCTTTGGCTCCATGTCATCCCTCGACTCCCACAATGTAGAGTTAAAAAGCAGAGGGAAAAAAAATATCCAAGAGGGATCAATAAATTATACCAAACAATACCAACAAAAAAAAAAAAAAACGAAATCAAATGTATGTGCAGAAGTATTCAATGTATATAGAAAAATACAAAGTAATAATAATCCAAGTCTATAATAGTAATCTTGATCATAATACAAAAGAGTAAAACATCCTTCCTAAAAATGGAATGGATTATGATACATCAGCAATATGGATAATTAGAATTTTGTTTCTTGTGTTATCTTGTGATTGTGACACTGTCTCTGGTTTCAGGCTCCTTGACTTCCCCTCCTCGTGTCTGATGTGCTTCACCTGTGTGTGAGTGTGTGATTGTCTTCACCTGGTGGCTGTGGTATATATACTGGGCGTCGTCCATGTCTTCTGATTGTTGGTTTGTCTGTGTGTTCTGCGTGAGTCTTTTATCGTGAAGACTTTCTGCTTTTGGTTGTTTTGGATTTTTAGTTGTTTTTAATTTATCTTATTAACTCTCAATAAAAAAGCTCCCGTTCCTCCACCTCTGGTGTCCTGAGTCTTCCTCAGAGGAAACCGGATGTGCGGATGTGTTGTGACATTTGTAGAGGATTGAAGCAGGACAAAGCTGTTTTTGAAGGAAGCAGTGCTTTTTTTTAATGTCATATTCTATATCTGTTTGTAAGAGATTGTGCTCCAAATATGTATATGCTCTTTAACTTAAAATTTTCATTTCACTTTTCTACCTGCTCAGAGAAAAATGTAAGATAGATTGAATCACATCAACATGAAGGTCTGGGTAGTGTTTAAAGCCATCAGGGGACCTATGCAGCATACATTCATTAAACAGACGACTTTAATGTCAAGCACTCGTCAAATTATCATCATAATCTATACAAGAGAATGAGGTTCCTGCTCATTTTCATAGGTCAATTAATCTAACTAACACCCTGGGTGTCCTTCGTCTTCTTGTTTTTTTGGTTTTTCCATAAGGCGTTCCCACACTTTGTCCTCTTCTTCCACTACAAACTATCTCCTCACACCAATCATCTGCATGGATCCATGAACATCCTCATCTACAGCATCATTTTCTACACATATGTGACCAAACCATTTCCTATCAAACTGTCAGACATGAGCTGTAGTACATATTGTTACTCCTCAGAAGATCACAACATCTTCATCTCTGCACCTCCAGCTCAGCCTCCTTTGTTTTGGTCTCAAACAGAAAACATACTTGATCTTACTACCCTCCTGCAGATATTCTCCTTCAACCTTCAACACTGGGTCATTTTATAAGGTGTAATTTTGAATTGGGTGCCTATAAAACATAAGAAAGCTTCTCCGGGTAATATATCAGTATCAGTTAAATTTTAGTTCGCTGTACCTATATAGCAAAAGTCAAGTGGTTGGCCAAGGCCAGTCATCTCACAATCAACAATTTGGGGCTTATTACATTTACTCTTTTGGTATGAAGGACTTAAAGTGTTTTTTTTTCATATAAGACATATTGTGGTCTTTCATTGCTTGTATCAGATAAACTACTTTGGAAGGGGAAGCACTTTCCCTCCCACTAAACTTTAGATCACTGACTCCGGTTGGCTGGAGAAAGTACTTTTTGTGTGCTAAAAAATGAGCTTTGAAGAAATGAAGACATCCCACTTTGCCTGTGGGAGTCCCGTTATGGACTGCTGGAGAGAAGCAAAATCCCCATTCTCCAGTCCTCCATCCCACATACGTCTCGGGCCATCGCCAGTCCTACTGTTTGCTTCTCCTCCACCCCCACACCTCCTATTCCCTCCTGTACCCCCCCCCCCCCCCCCCCACGCCCTCTGCAGTCTCCTGCAGTAATGGATTACATGTCTGTACTCGGCTCTTCCTGCCCGCAGTGAATCATGGGACCGAAGTCAAGGATGGACTTGAGGGGTAGGTAGGAACTCCAGCAGGCCGAGGGGGAAACTCCAGATATTGTGTTACCGTGTTCTCCGCTCCAGATATGATGGAGTGGGTGTGAGCGTGGGTGCATAGTGGGGCCTTTCAGTGTCCCACACGTTCATTGCTGGGTGAGGTTAATGTGGAAATATGGGACGAATCTGTGGCGAAGGGGAGGAAGAATCAAGAGGGTGATGCTGGAGGGATTCAAGAGGGCGACAATATATCTCACAGACTGTGCTGACCTTCAGTCAATTTGTGTACACAACCTTTGTATTGACCCTAGACTCCACCAAGGTCGACCACCCCCCCCCCCCCCCCCCCCCCCCCCCCCCCCAAAAGACACGTGTTCCAGTCAAATGTTAAATCTCACTTTTACACAACAAAAAGAGTGAACTGCAGCATCTAACATCTGAGCTCCTCTTCATGTCGGATGATAATTGTTTTCTCTGTGTGCTCTTAGTTGTGTCTGTTGTGGCTGCCTGTGGTTGTCTGGGACGGCAGAACTCTGCTGGCTTTGTGCCGTCGTTGGCTTGGGCTCTTGTACATGTCAAGCTCAAAGCTAGATGCAGCGGCAGATTTGTTGGGAGGCTGTAAAATACTATTACGGTGGAGTGAGGACAGCGCTGAAAGCACAGCATAGCTGTAGTTCATCGACTAACATCTTAACTCCCCTTTTTCATCCCTGTAAATCAGGCTAGTCAGGGGCTTAAGTGCTCGACACTGCCAAGGGACACACCATTCAGACATTGTTGAGGAGGTGGGGGAGATGACTGAGCGAGCTGAGAAGACAGAGCTGTTCCATTGCCCGGTGCAACTCAAAAACTCCTCGGTTTTCCAGAGGAGAGCTGCGGCATGTTTGTAGTGTGTCATGGCAGCAAGTTCTAACCTTTGAGAGGGAGGCAACGATGCAGCAAATTCTTACTTTGAGAAGCATCAAGAAATGTGTCTGTTTCTGGGCTTAAGTGCAAAAAAATTGGAAACCTTATTCCAAATATCAGACAAAAATGTGATTTTAATTTCAATTTTATCAATAATGAATAAGGATGATTGTTTTTTTAACAAAGTATTCTATTCTATATCGTTTATTACAGCTATAGACAACTAGCAGCACACATGTGAGGTCAAGCCTATTTTATAATCTCACTATTGATTTTTTATATTGCATCCATCCTTTCATCCGTCCGTCCATCCATCCATCCATCCATCCAAAACAAACTGAAATTGAAGATTTCTATATATTTTTATGGTGCATGCACAATTTGAACCTGCGGTGCGAGTCGATGTTTGTACGGAACAAACAGCTGACAACAAAGCACATCACATTTTTTAATCTGCAACCCTTTTGTGTAGCGGTACAGTGATTTAGATTGTAAAGGTAGAGTACAAAGTACAAAGTTTACACTATAAACTACATAGAAGAGTTGGCACTTTTGTATTTGCATATGTTAAAATCCACATATAGGCTCACCTCATAGTCTCACACCTGTCCTTCCTGCTCACTTCAATATGCTGTCCTGTCACACACTGTTCTGGAGCGGTTTACCTCTGAATCATCCACCTTCATAAAAGTTGTCTGTTTTCTCGCTCAGACTTAATGAAGCTTGCCACGTTTCTTCCCAACTTCAAACGGACAGAAACTGTCTGAAGTGCCAAAACCTCTGTAAAAACCCAGTTCTTAATGAGCTCAGAGTTTGTGCGTTCACCTGACTCCTCACCACTTATTACCTGTGGAACATGTACGATAATTAGTCGAGGTTCACAGTGGAGCGAGCAGCGGTCTTCATCAGAGAGGCTGGAGAGGTTGCATCACTTGATTGTGCCCTGCAGTTCCAGTAAACCTCCTCCACCTTTTAAAGATGATAGAGAGTATGCACACTGCAGAGCAGGAGCAGTGGCATTACATAATTCACCCATCTATCCATTGATACCTGCATGGTATAAATGCAGGGAGTTGGGTTTTATCCCAATTGATTTTGGGGAAAAAGGCAGCGTACACAAAACATCTAATAATTCAAATTAGAAACCCACATTAACCAAACATGCATGTCTGTGGAGCAACGGTCTGGCTTGAAGAGCTGCCGTCACCCACTTAATGACAAGCCTCGACCCAAATCAAAAATAAATATTCAACTTTTCAGTTTAATTGAAATGAGATGTGGCCCGGCTTGAACTTGAGATCACGGACTAGAATGTCACAGTGTGCAAGCAGAAAAATAACAAGCTTCATGATAACTGACAAAATGTCAGCAAATGTGGATGTAGAGAGGGAAATGTTCCCTTTTATGCTCAATTAGCTGCATTTTAATTAAAACCAAAGCTGCACTTCAGTGGCTTCAGTCTATTTTAACAGACTCAATCGCGCTTTCATGCAAAAGTATAAAATCTTTACTGACACGTGGGTCTAAATGTAGTTTTGATGGCTTTCATCCGTTCATGTTTGAACACCTCAATAGACAAAATAATTTTATGTGCTGCATTTTATGAGATTCATATACATTATTCTTGTGTTTCGCCATGCTCAATTACCACATGTAAACTATGTGGGTCTTCTTTTCCGCAGTGTAAAATGTTGGTGGTCAACACATACACAACGTTTTCAAGTGAAAACGCAAAACTCTTGTTTCGTTTTGGGTGTCTGTTTACACGTCAACAGTGGTCGGAGCCACTGAAAACACAATTTGCTGAAAAATGGCTCACACAGTGGAACTTCTTGAAAAAGCTCTGACGCTGTCATTGTGTAAACGGGGAAAATGCAACTTCCTTAAAAAACGAGCAGGCTCCGTCTCCAAACGGAGTGTTTACCTGCTGTGAGGTAAGAGTGCTAAACATTATTCCACCAAAGTTTCCCTCTGTGACACAATACTTACAATTCCTGCTAGCTATACTGTATATGTTTAATTTGTTAGTTATACGTCAAATTGTCTTGAAAAGCAGACACAATTTAACAAAAGTGCTTATTGTTTTCCTTGAAAATAAATAAATAAACAATAATATCTGGCACCAAATTGCATTCAACAACTTAACTTTTTTTTTTTTGCAAAGGCATGCTGCACCTTTATGAGACTGTTGTTCTCTCCTTCATTTCACAGATTAACTGGCCTGCTTATTAAAGTCTTGGCTTGGTGTCAATGACTCTGTAAAATAAATGAAATCCTCCTAATTGAGTTGGATTTGCAACATCTGTCCTCTGCAATATGAGCAAATAAAAAGCCTGGAGTAAATTCTGCATTTCTATAAATTGCTTTTGTATGGTGCACTCTTTGTGATTAAATGTTAGTATCATGGAAATGCGTTATGAGGACTTTAGTACACTTAAGTTCTTGGCAGCTAAATACTTTTGTTCAAAGTGACCCACGGTGAGTGTGATGCAACTGGAGTTGTAGTTCTCAGGGCTGCACAACTGACCAAAAACCTATAATTTGAGTATATTTTATAACTAATGAAGGCAAAAATAGAAAATAATACTATTTTTTTCCCTGGGAATATGTTCTTGTGAAACACCGACCACATTTTGTGGATCAGCAAACGTTTGAATGAGTGAATTTAACGTTCCAGTTCAGGTTTTGGGAATCCCCTCTGCCCAGCATGGCCCTCGCTCAGTTTTATTGTGAGAAATGGGCAGTGTGTGAAACCCCGATGTTTCCTATATGCAGGGACCGCTAAAACAGACAGATGGGTATTGCTGCAGTAAATGAGGTGTTGAAAGAAGAAACCCTCCTTGTCCATCGCTCCTCCACCTTTCACCACTGATCTTTTAAATTCCTCTTTGCTTTCTTACTCCCAGTTTTAATGCTTCATGCATTGTCAGTGGAGCTCACTCACAGCTACTCTCGTCCCTGTTTACATTCAGAGCAACTAGTCAGTGGTGTTTTATAAACAGAAATCCTCAAAATACAGTGCAGTTTTGGCTTTGATGTAAACAACATTACGCTGAAAAGTCCCACTCAGCACGAGGGTTTACTTATGAGAGTAATTTACTCTTTGGGTTATGATTCCCGGAGTCTCCGAAATACATTTTTATGACAACTGGAAGACTATGAATGCCTGGAATGTATGCCTCATTTCACTTGGAGTTGCTTTGTAAGCGTGCAAATGGGATTGATACATTTTAATAGACGAGCCTTATTTTCCACCTACATGGAGTTTATACTGCCGCCTTTATTCTTTTAAAACAAATCAGAAAAGACACATTTTCCCATCATTTCCCGGATTCTTTCCTTATAGTCTCATAAAGTGAGCCAGAAGTGGTTTGTACAATACGTTGATATTTTGAGTTTTGCTGTATATTAATCAGTACACTTCCCTAAAACGTATTTCAGCAGGAGAAAGGTGCTTGAGATTAAAACCAGATTTTTCTCATCAACCTTCTCTTTACTGAACAAAGGTGTTCTCAAGACCTTCAACCCGTAATATGAAGAGGATAAATGTTCTCCGTGTTCTTGCAAGAGTGTGAATGCTGCTTGATTGGAACAAGGTGGCAATGTACTTGATTTAACCCCTGAAAGGCATGTCTGTCCAAATTCTGCCCTAATTTGACGAATCAGAGTCTGGCCCGTTACAATGGCCTCTAACGCCTGAACAGCCTGAGAAATATGTGCCTCGGCTGGCCTAATGACATTTTACACGTAATAAAGGTACTCTCGCACACCATTTAGCACTACAAGGAGCCGGACTGAGAATTTGACATGAACTTTACGAGGCCAGGGGCACTTGTTTTTTTCTGAACTGCCTTTGCCTGTAGTGAGAAATTGTAGTGAAGTTGGTGATTAAACTGAATGTGAATTGTCAATGCAGCCGATAACCACATATACACTTATCGTAGTAAAAGCTGTTTTATTGTCATTTTTTTTAGAAGTATTGTGAGCACAGCAGGGGTAAAAGTTCACATTTTGTATTTTATTTTTATAGGTTTGATTGTGTTAAGTTATATTGCTGATGTAATGAAGAGAAGCTCTGCCAATGCCAGTTATTTTTACAGTACTGTCCTGCCATGTAATATATTGTTTAAGTATGTAAAATAAAGCTTTTATAACAAATAATTGGTTTATACTTGACTTTTTGATTGCAGTCACATCACGGTGGTGTAGAAAAGACAAAATACAGCCGATGTCATTACTTCCACATCAGCAGTGGGAGGAACTGTCTCCGCTTGGTGCAGGCAAAATTTTGACCCGTCACCACTTTAACTGTAATAACTATTGCAGCGTTTACTAACTGTAATAATGATCACAAAGAGTGTGGAAGTTGCAGGCGGGGAGAGAAAGAGAGAGTGAAAGTGACAGAGGGGAAAGGAACGAGTGCACAGGAAAAAATTGACCCCCCAAAAAGCTGCCATTGTAGATGATGGATTCCTCCCTAATCGAAACAGTTTGCCCAGTCGCCCAGCTGGGCTTCATGTGCTTTTGATTACTCTCCGCCATTTAGTTCCACAAAATTACATGCTGCCTAATGGCCTTTTAATGGTTATAGGTTTCTCTGCTCTTTAATGAGCCTGCACCAGTTGGTTGCTAATGCCCTATGGAAATTTGGCAAACGTCCAGTGTGGTTAAGTATATTTCCCTCCAGTTTACAACTTTGTTGTGTGAAATCACAAACAAGGAGGCTTGGTGTGAGATGTGGAAATGCAGCTCCTCCTACTCATGTTGGCTTATTTATTTATTTATTTTTTACTGTGGAGCAGATCCATAATTATGCTATTAGGCATTTGATTGTTTGCACTCTCATGCTCCCTATAATTTTTCTGAGGTGATAATGTGACAACTATTGTGTCTTTGCACACATTTCCAACAAACACATTCGATTCACTCACTCGCAACACAGCAAGCTGACATAATTCAATAGAAAGCAGCACAGACACTCCGGAATGCCCGCCATGTCTTTTGTCTCAACTCTGTAACCTGGCATTTAATCAGTGGGAGGCTCTCAGCAACCGAGGGTCAAGTGATCAAGGTGAGAGAGTTCACCACATGAACCGACCTTAATCATCACCACAGCCATTCCTAATGTGTTTGTGTAATTTTATCTCTACGGCGCGTCTGTTTTTGTGTCCTCGTGCGCGTGTACACGTCTCTATGTGTGTGTTTGTGTCTTAATGGGGACGTTAGCAGCTGCTTTTTGATGAGTGCCTGTTTACTGGACCTAATTAAGCATAAAACGGCCACACATATCCACTGCTAAAGTAGGATCCCAAACAGATGGCCAGAGGACCCGAGAGGCTGCCTGACACCTTGCCTGCACTGGATGGCCAGTCAGCAGCCAGTTGAAAAATCAAAAATAGCAAACAAACAAACAAACAAATACCGTTTTTATGCGGGCACTATCACACTTCTGAAAGTTCATAAAAAGTAGTTATCCAAATCAGTACAAGAATTAGGATGACATCAGCATGGCTATGCTTTCAAATGTTTCAAATCTTCCCACAATAAAAATTCATTGAGAAAGCTTTGTTGTGAAATATGTCTTGTATTTTCTTTTTCTTTCTTTTATTTTCATCTCCAGCTCAACTCTTGGGGTTATTCCCCTCCTTAAGCCCTTCTTCAGACTTTGACAGGTCATGGCCAAAAACAAAGCGCCCGATCGCCTCGAGGAGAAACTCTGGGATGTGTCTTCCACTTTGTTATTCTCAATATTGCTTTACCTGTCTGGAGCCTGACAGAGGCTCACCTGAGGGAACGCGCTGGACGTCTGCCGACACTGAGCGGATCACGGAAGCAGCTCGGTACACGCCTTGCTGATGAAGACATCACCACATAGCTATGCAAAGGGGAGAGATGAATCCCCAGACCACAGGCACTGTCTTGTCTGAAGGAGTTTTCACTATTACTTGTACAATGGAGGACTGAGGAGACACTTAAAGACTGGAACGAACCATTCTTGTACTGCTCAAAACACTATATTGACTATATATGTACTGCTGCTACTTCTTATACTCCAACTCATACCTGCTTATGGCTACTATTCATAAGGAGAACATAAAGCACTGTTCTCTCTGGAATATTGAATTATTGAATCACTTAGATTTTGCACAAGATAACCTTCTCAAGCTTTGCATGAAAATGTGTGTGTGTGTGTGCGTGCGTGTGTGTGTGTGTGTGTGTGTGTGTGTGTGTGTGTGTGTGTGTGTGTGTGTGTGTGTGTGTGTGTGTGTGTGTGTGTGTGTGTGTGTGTGTGTGTGTGTGTCTCAGAGGTGGAGTAGTACTCTAGAGGGCAGCAAGAGACCATGTAGGTTGAGTGGCGCCGCCATGATATTTGAAGTGCTGGAGCCCAGGGAAGGCGAAGTGTTGTTTTAAGGTGGCAGCCTATTTTGGTGTGTGTGCACACGGCATATACTTATGAATTTTATTGCATCTCGGCTTTTCAGCCAGCGATTGCTGTGGCCATACAAAGGCAGGAGTAAAAACAGCTTGTGGGCCCATGTGGAACAAGGCCTGCAAAGGGGGGTGCAAGCTCTTTTAACCAGCAGGAGTAATTTGAATGTGTGAAATTGTCTGTGAACTTTTATTATTAAACAAATATGAGCTATGATTACACTCCAACCACTACATGTAAAGCTCTTTTAAGAAAGAAACATCATAGAATCACCAATCAAATTGTCATAAATGATGTAACATCGTTATGTTGTACACAACAAACCCCTTCAATTTTGCATGTGATATGTCAGATCAGCCCATATATCAGCTGTGATAAATAGACCGACGTTCCAGGTTAGTCCATGAAAATCATCTTCATACACTTTTACAGCATGTTGATAATGGGATCCAAACTCTATTACAGGATTGTCCGCTGTCATCACGGTCCCAGAGTAGACTGAGCAGGACAAGAAACCCGACTCTGCTGTTTGTGAGTCCAGGGTCGAACAAGCAGGATTAGTTCAGGAATGATAAGGCCTCAGAACACTGTGAACCCGCACAAACAGCCTTTGAGTCTGTATCCTCTGCCGACAACACGCTATGTTTTAACTTTATGTTCCTGTACTGTGCGAGTGCCGTAAATCACTATATCAAAGAGGCGGAGAATGGAAGTGGGTGATATGATGCCTTTTGTCAGAATCTCTGTGAGCTAAAGGGGCATTTGAAACTAATGGCACATGGCCACATGCTTGTTTTAATGGAATATGGGCAATTTGAAACTTGCATGCCACTGGACAGCTATTGTTTTGGAATTTAAAAGGAATCGTATTTTGATCATGTTTACCATCTGTTGAATTACATATCATGGCTGCTGAGGCAATATTTCTGATTGCTGATATAAAGTTGCATACGGAGAGTCGTTAACTGGCAAAAATACTGATTGTGAGCTATTAAAAAAACCCAACCCAAAACACATGTTTCTGTCTCGTTCATTATTGAACTGCGTATCTAAAGACGTTACTTCAAGTATACATTTGACCTTTCCTATAAATGGTGCCACCAGCTTTCCCTTTAGTGCAAAGAGGCCAACATGACGGACTATTTTTGGGAGAAAAATAGGTCAATGACACATGAAGAGACAACGGACAGGGTTTGGCAAATGCTGTCGCCATAAACAGGGTGATCAGCGTGTAAATGTCACCAGTCTTTGGAGCTGCACAGAGCTTTTAATTTGTTCGCTTTTATTACCCATCACAGATACAAGATGCCTGTTATGTGCTGCCAAATCCACTTTATATGCGCAAACGGCCCTTGACCTTTTATGCTTGAGTTTACAGCAGGGAAAACCAAACCATACAGCCAATTCAGAGGCAGCATACAGTAACTCATAGCTTAGGACACAGAAATGTGTGGCTTGTCAAAGGCAATTCAGGGGTCCTGTTTAACATCTCAATTTGAGCTTCACAGCACAAATGAATAATTTGGAAAGCTCTGTGAGGCGAACAAGTTCATGCTTTGAAAAGTTTGAGCAATGAAATGTTCCCAAAATTGTAAATGGCTGGATGAGCCTAAGAAGAAATCCTCTCAATTCTGCTTTGATTGTATTTATTGAGGATGTTTGTTGCAAATAAAATCTATTATAAAGGGAGGTATAAAACTGGAAAATAAACAGAAAACTATAAAAAAAAAACACACAAAAAACCAAACTGCATCATTTATTCAGTTCAACAAAATACAATGGAGCAGATCTTCAAAGTCAGTACCAATGTTGAACTTTGCTATTTTCTTAGATCAGGCAGGATTACAGCATCGACTGCTAAATTATGTCAAATGGCTTGTAGATTGCAGTATTGTAGGAATCTGCAATCTCCAGTGATTTATTTATTTAGTTTTGACACAGCTCCATTGTCTTTGTCTTCTACATAAAAATGTGTGACTAATCACAAATCTGACTCTAATTAATTACAACGATCAGACAGTTTGTTTTGCTTGTAATTATCACGTAGCATCACCAATCAAATGCTTCTGAAGTTGCATTTATTTTGAATCCTTTGACTAATGTGGACTTTTATAAGCTTAGGTGATAGTTTGGTTCCATTTCTAGCTTGAGTGTGCCACGTCAACAACAGTAATATAACATGTCAATAATAAATATAATATATAACAATAATATTAAAACTACATTAACAACATTATTTACAGTAAGTGGAAACATAAGATGAGGTTGAATGTATTTATAGTGGATGGTAGATGGTGGAATAACAGTGTGGAGTTGAATACAGTTCCTGCTGAGAGTCTATTACAACGTCGTACTCGACCACGATCCTCATTTCATTGTGCAGGCACAAACCGAGCAGAGTAAAGCAGAACAATGCAATTATGCCATATATTTATTCACGCACATGCACGTTAGGCATACGAATAAAAAGCAAATAAGACAGATTTAATTTCAGAAACATCAGTGCACTGCAGCAAATTTCTTAGATACACGTTATATTACGTCGAGGCTCTCTTATTGAATAATAGATCTTAGCAGTCCTAAACTATGATTGTACTTTTTTTTTTTTCTATTTGATTTGATAAGTTGCCCAGCTAAATTTAGACTTGATGTAATCAAATCTTTTTAACCTTGTTATATTCTTGTAGATTAGCCGACATGCAGCTTTCATCCTCGGGCCATCAAAGCAAAACTTAAAGTTAATATTAGTTTTGTTGATGGCTTGCTCTTAGACGGAGAGCCTGTAAGAGAAGATGTGGGTTTGATGGCTTGAAAAACGGCATACATTTGCTAAATCGTGCACTTTTTTATCATTAAAGCAGACAATTTGATTCCACAACCCAAATTAGAGGCATCTTGGTAATAGATTTCATCTTCAAGTTTGATCACGACAGCTTTAGAGCCATTTTAAACACATGGTGAAGATACACATATCCTCACATCCACGGTTCCTGTTTAAAGACAGACTTGTGTTACTTTTCAGCAAAACATTAATCCCTTGTTGAATAATAAATTAAGAGGAACTTATGGTATCAAATGCATATTCACAAATGCCTGTTATCTCAAATTAGGCCCACAGGAGTGCTGAGAACAACATCAAGGCTTTTAAGAGGTTGTCCTTATTTAGTACGATGCTTTCTGTGGTGACTTTATGGTCCGGATGCTGTCCATCTGAATCACCCCTTTTAGTAAGAGGGGCCATTAACAGCTAATGCTATCCAGTGCTAAACTGTGCTGGAGGTAATGAAACCTCGGGCTCACGACACCTCTCTCCTTCTGCAGTTACAGTTCCAACATGGCTGCCAGCCCAACATCGTATAGCCTGGGAGGAAATCAAGACGGTGTGAAATATCAGCGTCTCAGTCTCTGCTCACAGACAGACATTAAATGTCTTTTGCTTTTTGTGGGAAACGCTCCAGTCTTGGCCCAGGCGGCATACTGGGCGCCGGGTCCCGTCGTGTCAGGGGTGGCAGCGAGGATACTTGAGCCCATTTGTCTTGCGGCGTGCGGGGCAGGAAAGGTGGCATTGTGACACCAACGTCATACCGCTAATAAAACTATACTAAGCTTATATCCAAGGCAGAATAGGAGACAAACACAAATAGTGATTATGTCACTGAAGCACATGGTCCAAAATCTTAAATGAAATTAGCTTGACGCTGTTTTAGTTGATGGTGTGACACTTGTGAAGGCTTCATTGACTGCTCAGCCCAGGAAACCTGAACATTTCAACCACGACTTTTACTGTCATCATCATGTAGCTGCTGGGAGGATTTAGTGTGCGTATTTCTCCGAAACAATTAATGCTATTTAGAAAGATTAGTCCACCAGAAAACAGAGAAACAGCGCTGTAACATCAAAAGCAAACTAATATTTAAAGCTGCCAGATATGGAAAGTGAAAGGAGCAAAATCTGTGACTCATTGTCGACAATTCTGTGAAAAGCAATGCAATGAATCCTTGTTTCAAAAGGATTGACAAAACCAACAACAAGTTATGAGAGTTTTCATTTGTACGTGTACATTATGTGTGCACTGAAAAGTACCCATGGCACTGAAGCTCACATTTTAATAAATATCCGAGAGGTCGTAGGGAGGCATAAAGCCACTCACACAATTTGACAGATTTAAAACTGTAACATTAAAAGTGGCTTTGCGTCAGCAGGGCCCTGCTGGCTCAGCACTGCGACTGGTCAGAAGAAGTGTTAAAGAGGCAAGACAGATCTCTGCTGGCGTGAGTTACATGAGCTCCGGTACTTAGTGTGGCTGAGGATTTGGATGTAAGTAGGAGCAGAGTGATTCGGAGGAAAGGGTGATGACTCCAGATGGATTTGTGACACCGCAAATAGTTTTAGTCCTGCTTGGGATGTCAGTTCAGAACTTCAACTACTTTTAAGGACTTTCATTAAAATCCACCAAATGCTCGGTTCTCTGTTTTGGCAATGGGAAGTTTTCTTTAAGAATACCACGGCATGTTGTCCGACTTCTTTTTGAGTTAACGTTTCACCATTCAAAACTACAGTAGAGATCTATTTCAGGAATACAGCATCCTAAATGACCTTGACGACAACATTGAGAATAGTTGACAAGCTATATTATCTTCTTGGAAAATCTGCATCTCTGGCATGTTTAACAGAAGACCAGGACATGTAAAGATAAGGTATCAACATACCTTATCTTGAGTTGGATTGTTTTGAGCTTTCAGACTTATCTGTATTGAGTTTGCATCTTCGCCGGGTTTTCTCTGAGTAGCTGAGTTTTCTCTCACAGATCGAAAATATGTGTTTGAGACGAATCAGTGATTCTAAATTTCCTAAAAGTGTAACTGTAAGTGTGTGTGTCATCACATTTGAAAAGGAGGTTTAAAACTGATCACAACTTTAGTGGAGAGGCTGTTATTGTGGCGAGGAACGTTTCATCAGCTGGCTTGACATGACTTTTCGCTGCAAACTTTACTGAGCATTAGTACAATTAGTAAAAATAACCTGTATCATCATTTCTCGAACTACTGTGAAACTACTGTGTGTAATGGGAAATTATTTCTAGATGTGATGATAATGAAGGTTAAATTTTTCCACTATTGAGAAAATGAATAAAGAAAAAAATAAACACTTATTAAAAAAAAACATACATATATATATACATATATATATAAATTCCCCTCTCGCCCTCCGCGGGCGGTCACCTGTTTTTCTATTCCAAGCTCGGGTCCTCTACCAGAGGCCTGGGAGCTTGAGGGTCCTGCGCAGTATCTTTGCTGTTCCAAGTACTGCACTTTTCTGGACTGAGATGTCCGAGGTTGTTCCAGGGATCTGCTGTAGCCACTCCTCCAGTTTGGGGGTTACTGCCGCCAGTGCTCCGATTACCACGGGCACTACTGTCGCCTTCACCTTCCAAGCCCTCTCCAGCTCCTCTCTGAGCCCTTGGTATTTCTCAAGTTTCTCATGTTCCTTCTTTCTGATGTTACCATCACTTGGTATTGCTACATCCACCACCACGGCTTTCCTCTGCCCTTTATCAACCACCACGATGTCTGGTTGGTTCGCCATTACCATCCTGTCTGTCTGTATCTGGAAGTCCCACAGGATTTTCGCTCTGTCATTCTCCACCACCTTTGGGGGTGTCTCCCACTGTGACCTTGGGGTTACCAGACCATACTCCGCACAGATGTTTCGGTACACTATGCCAGCCACTTGGTTATGGCGTTCCATGTAAGCTTTCCCAGCCAGCATCTTGCACCCTGCAGTTATGTGCTGGATTGTCTCAGGTGCCTCTTTGCACAGTCTACACCTTGGGTCTTGTCTGGTGTGGTAGATCTGGGCTTCTATGGCTCTGGTGCTCAGAGCCTGCTCCTGTGCAGCCAGGATGAGGGCCTCTGTGCTGTCCTGTAGGCCAGCCCTCTCTAGCCATTGGTAGGACTTCTTTAGGTCAGCCACTTCAGTTATGTTCCGGTGGTACATCCCATGTAGGGGCTTGTCCTCCCATGATGGTCCCTCTTCCAGCACCTCTTCATCTCGCCATTGTCTGAGACTTTCGTTGAGTATGTCATCCGTTGGAGCCCTGTCCTTGATGTACGTATGGAGCTTGGATACGTACATCATATATACGTATATATATGTATATATATATATATATATATATATATATATATATATATATATATATATATATATATATATTCATCCTTGGTTTTGTGTATCATGCTGATGCATTGTGGGAAGTCCTGAGCAGAAAGTTGCAATACCTCAAAAAGAGTTGTGTGCATTGGCTGTGAGTGGAGTTGTCATGAACATCATCAAATTGGATCCACCCCGTCCACAGTTAGCCTGTTTAGGAGCCGCTCTGGAAGTGATTTAGCATAATGGTGCATTAGACGCACAAGGCGAAGAAGAATTAGTGGTGCCAGCGTGCGTCATCAGCTGCCTTTAACTGTTTCATCCCTCTGCGCACTACTTTCCAAAAAACCACAGCGGCCTGACAGGTGGCAGGAAGTTATTTCAATTATTAGAAGTATTATCATCGGTTCCCATCTCCGCACACACTGACACGCACTCCTTCATGGCAACACATGCTGATCGCTGCGTGCGGGGTGCCGCTGTATCCCAGCATGCAGCATGGATCTCTAAAATAGGCCTCTGCACAGCTGGGTTCTGCAGGAATGGGAGGAGCAGATTACCAGCGAGTTCCTGTTTACCAATGCTCATACCAAAGTTGTGGTTGTCATGCTTCGTGCGCTGCACGGCCTCCCCGGCCTCATGCAGACCCATACTTCACGTTCCCTGGCAGCGATCAAGGACAAACACTGGCTGGCTGATCAAGGGCAGAAGTTGGCCTATGTTGCGTGCTTGGCAACGTTGCACCTGTCTAATAGTCATGTGCAGACAATCCGTCCGACCTAAATGTGCTTTTGTTACAAGTTGCTGAAACAGAGGAATTCTTGTTGCGTAATTAATTTACTTGTCGGCTAATGAAGGGCATGAAGCAGGCTCCTGCACGGTGTGAGCATCGCACAGGGAACCAAGGCACTCTGCGGTTTAACTAAGTGGCTACTTTTACAATAACGGTCGAGTAATCATTTTCTTTTCTCTAACGTTACATGAAAAATGCATCTTCATTTGTGACCGTTGATGGATATTCTGGATAGTCTCCCTCTTTAGGATACAAATTGCAATTCAAGCCACAGCTTAGACTCGCTTGTTAAATATATCAAACAGAACGGAGCGGAAAATAATTAAGAAAATCTGTTGCTTAGATTTGGTGCTTCCTTTCATTCAGGGTAAAAGAAATGTCTGTCCTTTCACTCTGTTGTCATAATTTGCCATTTCCTTTTGAGAGTTCCTGTATTCCCCCTCTGCTTCTTGAGAGAAGCTTTTAATCACTGGGCTAAAACACTGTATCACCTGATTAATCTAACCCACGGAGCGAGGGGCGAACAAGGCTTTTTGACACATTACGTTATCCACCACAGATGTGGTGTATTTAAAGAGGGTGGCTTCAATAAAGGAGACATTTTGTTTGAGTTCAAAAAATTACAATGGAACAATTAAAATAAATCTTGAGGTGAACTTCCATTAACCTCCTCTTGGTTTGGGTTTCAGCTCGCTGGGCCCTGAGGATGGAGGCCCTCTGTTTGATTTATATCATCCTCCCCTTTGCCTGAACTGAAAGTCGGGGAAAATAGTTTCACCCAAAAAAAAAGAAAAAAAAGAAAAAATGCAGTAGATTAAATCCCCTCCCATTTTCTGATGTAAGGGCTTCTTTTCTTCCTGCTTCAAAACTCCCATTAGTTTGTGCTGTAAATCTCCCAACTTCAGATTGCTTTAGCAGCAGCTGGTTTTTTTTTTTTTTTTTTTCAATCAACAAAATAAAAATGTGAAATATAGTGTATAAGTTGGAGGCTATTGATGTCCATTATAGGCGTCTTGTTTCAACATATAAAAACAGTAAATCAGCATGTCATAGGGCGGCACAGTGGTGAGGTGGATAATGATCTTGCCTCACAGCCAGAATACTTGCAGTTCGAGTCCTTTCTGTGTAGAATCTGCATCATCTCACTGTACATACTTGGGTTTTCCCCATGGACTAAATACATGATATTAATTGGGTAATTCTAAAGTAAATAAAAGTGAAAATCAGTGTTTATGTGGTTGTGTTTGCTCGGTAGATGGACTGGTGACATGTCCAGTGTGTACCTGTACTTGACCCATTGTCAGTTGGAGCTCCAGAACCCTGTGACCCCCCAAGTTGGATAATATGGTTTGGGAGATTTAGGAGAAACAGTTCTTTTACAAATGCGTGGGTAGGTGGACAATAACAAACATGGCAGTCTCCAGTGTGTCACGACTCCCAGTCCATATTCTGTTCAATAGATGAGTCATCCGTAATAGCAATCCCTCTCCGTTGTCTGCCCATACGAATGTCCTTGTGTTTGCCATTTATAATGTTTATTGCATATAGTTCTCTGTGACAAATGGTGTAGTTTCACAACAGAAACAACCAATAGCGTCCTCTAGTGGCCTGGCATGCAAACTCCACCATTTTCAACATTTCTGCTTTATATACACAAATGTTTTCACTTGAAACATTTTAACATAACCAAAGATCTAAGAGTGGTAAATAGTAGATACATATAAAAGTCAAGTTAAAATCATTATCTGGCAGCAAAATAGATGAAGCCTACATTTTATGAGTGACTGCTGGAAAAACGATGACTCAAAACTGAAAACAGATTATTTTTAATCTCTACAATAACTGAGCCAATTGCTGATTTTGTGGTGTGATTTAAATGGATTGGTTTGTCTCAAACACATCACAAACTCGCTTTCTTCAAATATTAAATCGTGATGGTTTTTATTAAGAGAATTTCAAAACAAAATGCCGCCATGCATCAAGATGTCTTAAGGGTAAATGTAAAATGTCGTTCATCCACCGTCTGATATTTCTGTGTCAGAGCTTGAATCAACTGTGTTTATGTTTGGAAAGCCACACTGATGTGGTCAGACACTCGCCTTTTGGGAAGTTGGCTCCTGTGATTGCTGTGTGCTGATGTTAACTCTGTTCTGTTGGTTCATGTTTCAGCCCTGAAGGCCAAAGTGGCAGGTCTGTGTCGAAATGTATAAACACTCACATGCCGACACACAACGCAGAGGAGCGCACATCTTTAGACACAATCACAAAGCCTTGCTCAACATACACTCGGACTCGAACCTTCTTTTATATCTAGAAATTCTTATATCCACGTGCAAATTAGAGGATTTACTGAACTGCAAACAACTGTGCTGATGGCTTCAATGGAATAATAGATTTGCAAGTAATCCTTTCTGCAAAAAAGAATGTTGATATGATATGGATGAGTCCCCAGACACAAAAACACACATGAACTTCAAAGATTCACAGTCTCAAAAATAGTTTAAATTCAATCACAGACATAATATATTAACGATTTTACTCTTATCCAGCCGCTGCTGACGGGATGTGGCTTTTCATGATCTAAAAAAAAACTTAGCGAAAGGAGAACATTTTGCTTTGTATTCATACAACACTCATCATGATGGCCGTCAGCACTTCCTCCTATTATTCTCTTACTTCTCAGCACTATCAAAAATAAAGTTATGATGAAGAACAGCCCAATACTGAATAGTTGTTAAAAAAAAACATTTATTTTCGGAGAAAACAAGTTTGTTTGTTTTTTAAACAAAAACTGTTTGATTGATGTAACTTAATTTAACTGTATTTCAAAAATGTTTGATTTAATATATTTGCTGCAAGTTTTATATTTGTAATCATCTTTTGCATCTGTAGACAATTTCCATGAGCTGCTTTTGTCTGCATTCACCTCATCCAACTACAAGCACCTCTGTCACTTTGTTGTTCTTTTTGCTCCGACATCTCCTCCTCGCTTCTCGATTCAACTCCCAGCATTAATTCTTAATGTTAATCTCTTGTACCTGATAATTGTGCTGATCCCCTGTTTTTGTTTACTTTGGAAACTCTTGCCTACACCAGGCCGTCTTGCTATTTATCTTTAATGATTCTTCCAGCTGCAGGTAACCGGCGCAGCTCCTTTTACTTCAGCAGGGGAGTCATGTTGCCACACTGTGTACTACTTCATCAAAGCTGGGTTTTTTGTTTTCAGTTTCTTTCTCAAAGCAATGTTTGAGCAAGCCACTCTACCGCCTTTTTCTTTTGCTCTTTCTCTCCGTGCTGCTTTGTGAGTGAGTGTGAGTGAATGTGGTACAGGTGCAGCGGAGGATGACACTATAATGTGGCACCCTACAGGCAGAGGAATGGAGTTGTGTTTCAACACACTTTGTTGATGAATCAACATTTCCTGTGGTGCGTCACCCTCATCTTTGATCACCCACCTGTCTCCTTCTCTCTCTCACACACGCACGCACGCACGCACGCACGCACGCACGCACGCACGCAACTATAACCTTCTGGCAACTTGTGTGTTTTTCTCTTTTATTTATCTTCATCTGTTCTGATTTAGTTTTACTCCATCACTTCTTACTCCATGTTGCACTTAACAGTTCAGGAATAACTTTGGGGGTTGCTGTGATCCCGTTGGACGAGCAGATGAGATGGTTCAGCCTCCGATCTCATCCTGTTGATGTCTTCCTGGGTAAAAAACTGAAGTCCAAACTGCTCCTGATAGAGGTTGAATAAAATTAATTTTCTATCGATACATATTTCAAATCTGTATTAAGACAATACAATGTAATAAAACAGAATGAAGTTAATAGATGGTTAAACATGATAACATGATTCTTGGCCTAAAATGTTGTCCTTGTTTTGTTTTCACCTGTTTATCATGTTGTTCTGTTGATGCACTGGTGTCAATGGGGTTTTTTACTGCTCGGGCAAACACAGAGGACCAGATTTACTAAATGTTTGGGCAAATTAAAACTTGTATAAACTTGATGTTGTAAATACATGCAAGGAAGATGATCTACTTAAGGTATGAAAATAAAATACAATCTGCAATTTGATTTACAACTTATGAAAACAATTGAAAACACTTATAACACTATAATTATTGTTATTATTATTGTTATTATTATTATTTTTTTAATTAGTCATAGTAGTAGTAGTATTAGTGTTGTTGTTATCATCATCATTATTATGTATTTAATTTTATTTAACCAAAGCGCTGACTATGCTACAGATCATTTCTAATTTTTATATGATGCCCTAATATGTTCAATAACTTCCAACCTCCAACATGTTCGTCTCTGTGTTATCACATTTTCTGCTCATAACGCTCAGTGCTTTATTCAATCACCTGAAAAATCCACCAAAATCCTACATTTATCAAGCTTTATACAAAATCTAGGTGAATCTGATCCACACTGGTTCTATGTAATTACAGTGAAATGTTATCAGGTACACTGGCATCCATAGGTTTGGTTACTTGTTCCTGTCTTGTGGCCCTGCTTGTGCCACCAATACTACTTGTGTGTTGAATGTGGTTTATATTGGTGAGTGTGTTTTATCATGTGAGAGTGAAAACATGCAGACCATGATTTCAGTTCCCCGGCTTGGCTACTTAAACATGTATCACACAGACTGCAACGCAACACACCAGTCACTTCAGTGTGGATATATGCGTATATGCAATATGTTAGCTGGCAACTGAGGGAAGAAAAAAAGTACAATCATGATATTTTACTGTGTTCTATAGTGTACAAGCTGGTATTTGTCCTGCTGCATGATCCCTGCAGCACCGCTCGCATGTCAGTGTGTGAAAAGACCCCACCCCCCCAGATGATCTGATTTCCCTCAGCTGATGAAAAAATATGCAACTTTTACATATTAATGCAATATTTTGATTTACAGATGATGCTTCTGATGTTTTTGGAGGGAAATAAGAGGTCAGAGACCAGTGTGAAATTTAGTGTCGTCGACTCATGTGCTTCGGCACTTATCCCTCGTTTATCACGGACAGTCTGGGCGCGGCAGTCACAGAAACTGTCTCCACTCACATTTAGCAACACAATTTACCTTTGCCACTTTGCATGCAGAGTCTATTTGTCACGTTAATCTGGGCGCTGTGCGTTTATCTTCCCTCAGTCAGTTTAATGCACATGGCGGTTGGCTGAGGCAGTCTGTCAACTCATGGCTGCATTAGGGCTCTAACGAGAATTAGAGGCACATTCTTCACCAAGATACATGAGCGCTCGCTCACATCCGCGAGTGCCAACGCACCAACTGAGCATTTCACACACACTCTTGGGCTCTCCCAGACATGCAAACGTACACATAAGCTGTGACACACTCATGCGACACTTTGCAATAAGTCTTATCGAATGCATCCGATGATTAAAAAAGTGTGACGCACTTGCCATTACCTTAATCTTCCAGTAAAATGCATTTGCATGTATACTCATTTCTTTACATGGTTCTAGTGATTTTTCACAGTGCCCAATATTTATGTGTATTTTTTTAAGGAGAGAACCCCCCAACAAATAATACTAAACTGTAGCCTCACTTCTACATAGTTTGTTTCACATCTTCACATCCCTTTGATACCTAATTGTTACCAACCTGCTATAAAATTTCTCCTCCACTTATAGTTTTGTAAAGTTTACAACTTTGTTCCATAAAATAGTAAATCATCCCAGTTTCAACATCTGGTATATTGTTTAATGCAATTGTGGGAATAAAAGATGTCTTTATGAGATTTATCTTCATATCATTACATTATTTCTGATATACATTGAACACATTTTTGGGAATAAAGGTTTCACAATAAAGAGCTCAGACTACAATTTTTGTACAAAAGAAGAAAAGAAAAATAGAAGAATGACTTTTCTCATCACAGTAGGCTTTTATAAGTGGATATAGCTTGGATATTTGTTAATAAATGCCCATGAAGGGATTTAAAGTTTGCACTGCTTACTATTCTATTTATTTTATTAATTTTTTTACATTTTAACCACTTCTCAGGTTTATTTTTTGTCCAAATTTGATATTACCTATATAGTTTTCTCAACAAATATGTGGCAAATTGAGCAAAATCCTTCCAAAAACTCCATAATAATCTTCATTACTGCCTCATTGACTACTGATGTGGATGTTATTCTGCTCTAGATGGTTTCCAATTGCTTCAATGTTTGTACATTTAAACACAATAGTACTACAAAAACCCAACATCCACACATTTTACAATGTCAATCAAAGTCAACACTGTTATAAATGTTTCTGTATTGTGTTGATATAAATTACTGTAATAGTTTCAAATGTGACTTTCTTTCTTTTTTCCTTTTGCAATGAGGAGTCAGTTTCCTGGTGAATCACCAAAAAGTAAAAATAAAGAGTCAGAAAAAACAATGACGAGCAGAAGTAGTCATGCTTTCACTGTGTAGTTGATCAAAAACATGGAATCAAGTGTTTGAAACTGTTTTGAAGCATTGTGAAATATATTTCACGTCTATAAATTTTACTGATACAGTCCAATTGGCTCCTGCTGATAGCAGCTGTCTGTTGTAGACGACTCAGAGTGATCTGAATCCAGGTCGGGCTGAACTTCTGATAATGCTCTCTCTCTCTCTCTCTCTCTCTCTCTCTCTCTCTCTCTCTCTCTCTCTCTCTCTAGATCTATCTTTGATTTCCTGTCTGGGACGAGAAGTCATTGACGACTTTCACCCGCCTTTCAGCCGCATAAATCAAGCTGGCTCAGACAGTGGGATTAGCTTTAGACAACCTCTGTCCGGACAGCGCCAGGAGTAGTTACAGCACAGAAAAATCATGTAACATCAGGTTAAAGGATAATGCTGTAAATTGTGTGCTTCTCTCTTTATTGGCTGGTGAAAGTCAGAAAAAAAAAGTTAATAGCGGTGAAATGATTCGATTTTAATCATGGACGGCCATTGACAAGCAAGATCACTTTATTTCAATGTAAACTTGGGGTGAAGTTCAAGAAAAGCACAATCTTTAATCCAGCATCATTGAAATGAAAGTCCTTAGATTTTTTTTTTTTTTTTTTGGGTGCCTTCCCTTTCTGGGCAGGTGCAGCAAGTGGATCAGGGCTGCAGCAGCTGCAATGGATCATAGGAAGGGAGGAGGTTCAGAGAGAAAGATAGGAATGAGGGGTGAGAGAGAGAGAGAGAGAGAGAGAGAGAGAGAGAGAGAGAGCTTCTTCTGAGCTTCTGCCATGTCATGAACATCTCTCATAAATCTGTGTCGCAGAGAGAAGGAGAGCAGCTCACGTTTACATTTTGCTCGCATGGCCGTCTCCATCCCGTCTCACCTCCCTAAGTGCTGTTTATTTTCAGCACCTCAACATACTCTGAAGGCCCGTGAAGTAATTATTTCATAAAGTTACACCTCTGCTGTCAAAGATGACCACAGTTGGCCCACACTTAAAAGACCTGAGCGAATGATTAATGTTTGAAGGCAGGCAGCCAGGGAAAATCACATGGCGGGCTCAATTTGTAGAAATACCTTGTGCATGAGAAGCAGATATAGAGGGAATGGAGTGTGTCAGTGGCTGCGTCTTTTTCACTCTTTTCATTCTTTGATAAAAGAAAATTATCATCATTCTGCTGCAAGCTTTAGTAAATCAAACACAGAAAGACACATCCACCATTCGTACAGCGCGCGTCTCCCAGCAGCCTAAACCTATGGCAGCTTAACTATAAATTGGTCCTGGGTAACAGGTCAGAGAGAAGAGTGCACAAGGAAGCGCCATGAAGTTGGTGAGGTGATGCCTTTTGACTTTACGGAGAGTGAGAGAGGAAGGCGCTCTGTGCATTAAAGCTCTCCCAGCAGTCTAAACCTATAGCAGTAAAACTGTGAAAGCCACCTCAACAGAAAACTGGAAATATTAACAAGCAGTGCAGGTGAATTCCATTCCTGTTTGAAAAATGTGTCTGCCGATTGATTAATATAGAGTTTGAGATTCTCCCCGTTTGGCCCAGACATCGTCACATAGCAGGGACAGCCAAAGTCATATAAAATGTTGGAGATTGGTGGAGCTGGTGTTTCTGGTTCAATGGTTTTTAAAATAGTAAAAACACCTTTCAACATAAGTTCATCAGTGGTCAGGACCACTCAAAATTCCACCTACAAAGACAATAATTTAGCAAGACATTGACATTACATTTTAATAAGAATTAACAGTTTGACGTTGCTGAAACCAGAGAAATTACACCATGTTAATCATCAGGATATCCAGTTTGTTTGGAAGCAATGCGTCTCCATTCACCTGATGTACAGCCGTTCTGATTTACACACTTAAAGATGAACGCATGTTGTGGTCATCCATCAAAAACTTTATGTTCCCCACACGACAGCTGTGTGTGGGACACCGAGAGGAAGAGGGAGGCTAATAGTGTGTGTCAGGTACATGAAAGGATACACGCGCGAGTCCTGTGGAAATATCTGCGCAAATATACTGTCGGTGCATATAACTCCAGATACATAAAACCCATGCGGACGTACATCCACAGCAACACACAAATATCCGTCTGTGGAGCTCGTCAGGGTATGTTCACCCGGATCATAAAAGTGCGGAGACACAAGGGCGCAGTCAGGCCCATCATGATTTTCAGAAGTTATAAATAGAGGAAAAGCTAATAAACATTTATGGAGTGGCTATAAATCGCCCGCAGTGTAAACGCTTCACAATAAGTTGTGTTATCCCCACAATGTCATTTGAATGCCCTTTAGCGGTGAGACCATTACTCATCCGCCAGCTTCTATCTTTTTAGCCAGTGTTCCCATCGCCCACGACTCCGAGACCCTCCAATCAGATAAGCTGATGGATCTTGGAGTAACATCCGCTGGAGCCCTGCTGTCCTCTTGATGACATCATGACGCCTATCTATTAATTTAGCTCTGAAGTGTGAAATGAAGGAGAAAGGCAACGTTATTGTCTCTTAAATATGTCATAACGGTTGGGTTGTTTGTGGGTTTTTACAGCGGGGATTTGTGGTTTTTATGCTTTTCTTATTGTCATCTAAAATCTTTGCGTAAAATGTGAGTGAGCAGCAAGACTGAAGGTGGTAAAACGTGTGACAACAAGCTCTGCACTGTGCCTGTATTTGAATGGATTCTCACAGTGGTTTTAAAATAAATGTTTGTGTTTCTATTGAAAGAATAAGGCATTAAAAATTAAAGACGCATCTAAATGCACCCAACATCAAATCATGCCCTTTGTGAACCCCGTTTCCTCCACTGTCCTCTATTTTCTGACAAAGGCAAATGATGATGGGATTGTTCTCTAGTTGCTGTACCGGTACTGAGCAGTGATGGAGTGTGTTATGTTTTAAAAGCTAATTAGCGTCACTAGCAGTATCAGGAGCCATCAATCTCAGGCTCAGTAAATAACCAAAATGGACCAAATAACCAAGTTTGGCTGATGATGGTAGATGTAGCCTTTGTAACTAATGGTGGTCATTAACCTCTCAATGGCTAAATAATAGCATCTTAATTAATTTGTTTCAAAGGGAAAGTTTGTGATAGAATTTAATTATATTAATGGGAGGGAGGCCACAAGGTGCATGACTAGAGGATCGGCAAATAAATACACGGTCGTCAGCTCAGATGTGATTACACTGTTCATAGTGTGTGTGTGTGTGTGTGTGTGTGTGTGTGTGTGTGTGTGTGTGTGTGTGTGTGTGTGTGTGTGTGTGTGTGTGTGTGCACAAGCGACTTTACCTGTGCTTGTGTGTGCACATACTTCTGGACACATTTAGACAGCTGTAATCTGTGTAAAACAAAATAAGCATGAAATAATTAAATAAATAATTTGATCAAACAAATCGAACCAGTAGATTGTTTTAACTCCGATAAAGCTTTTGAGATACATGATGTCTCAAGTGTTGATCTTTCACTTGGAAGATGTAGCACAGCTCCTCACTGGTGTGGCACACTGGATCTGATATACACTCTCTATATTCTACGATCCCAGTTTAACCACAGACATTTTCAGAACTGTTTGGGGTATTTAGGGGTTGCTTCCATTCTGTGTGATTTGCAGAGTCACAGCAGATTAAAGCCTATCTTCCAGCGGAACATTTTATGACCCGCCTGCCGAGGTTAACTATTCCTGTCCCTTCCACTGCCGACCAGATAAAGATTTCCTAATTCTGTAAATTCACCCTCAGTCCACATGTACTGAAACCCACACATCCTGATTAACTTTCTATATCTGTTGCTCTCATGCTCTCCATTTTATATTGCTTTATGTCCTCTTCATCTTCTTCCCTTTAATTCTACATTTCTCCCTGCTCACTGTCCTCCTCCTCCTCTTCCTTTTAATCCTCTTCTTTCTCTTCCTCATCCTCCCCTCCTCCTCCTTTTCCCTTCTCCGGATATAAGTACAGCCAGATCTATTACCAGGCCCTGCGGATATACTGAGACAAAATGAGAGACTTTGATTTTCTAATACCATTAGACTATATATAAGTGAGTGTGTGTGAGTGTATGTGTGTGTCTGTGTGTGTGTTTGGGTGAGGGTGTGTGGCGATCCAACGGGGGACTCAATAAGACAAGAAGAGCTGAGATTTATTAGTGGGACACAAGTCCAAAATCAATCAGGTGATTGAATCAGGATATTATTGGTCGTAAATTAGAGTTGTTTATGTCAGAAAGGGGAAGCAGGCGAGTGGAGGAAGAGGCTGAGTGCAGAACAAGCAACAGCAAGGTAAGCTCGTTGGTGAGCTTATCTGATTCTTTATGTCATGACCAATACATGCCCCCAGTAGTTAGCCTCACTGGAATGCCTTTTTCAGCATCCGCTTTATGTTGATGCCATTAGAATTCTTACTATTTATCCTGATTCATTTCCTTTTTTAATGTTGAAAAAAAACTTAGTTCCAATAATAAAGTCTACAATGGATTAACAAGCTGAAATAAAACTGTGAGCAGATGAAATAAGTCCAACTCAGTCAAACTCATTCAGGGTTGGTTTTCTCTATATTGGGGTCTTTTTTAGTGTCATTCGTTAAATTATAGACTAAGTGAGTCTTGTTTGAATGGTTTTACAACAATGCTAATATTGCTGTGATTCCATGCATGTGGCAATGTTCTTTTTCTTAAACCTGTTAGGATACATATTTAATATTATATTGTTATTATTGTGCCGGCTACAAAGCAATACCCTGTAATGATGAATAAAGTCCTATTCTATTCTATTCTATTCTATTCTATTCTATTCTATTCTATAGATAATTATAGACCCCATTTACAGAAACATTTCAAGTGAATACATATCGTTTTTGGTTCAAAAAAGTCTTGTATTTACATGGCAATGTTTTGAAAACAATGCATTTATATTGAAACGTCAAAAATGCTGACATGATGAAGTAAGTATGCCTTCCGGTCAAGGAAAACATGCTAACATAGAAAAGTCCACCAAAACTGCAGACTTTATAAGACTGCACTTGCCAATATTTCAACTTCATGTCACAGAGTCATCTTTGAAGTGTAGTACTAATTGAAATGCTATACCTGCTTGGCTGAAACAAATGTGAGTGCACAAACATTAAGGCGCTCGCCTGTAGGTCGTTGAGTTCGGTCAGTCGATGGATATTGCGCTCCCACGGAAGAGAGAAATGCCCCGGACTCCCAACACAGTTCACAGTTGAAACAACATCTAATAAAAAAGAAGAGCGGCGATATAAAGATAAGGCCTCATAAATATAAACGGACCAAGGGGCTGATAAAGGCTGAGTGAGAGAGTGAGCGCGATGGAGGACGAGCATGAGAGGAGTACATAACAACACGAGTGGATTGTTAGAGTGATGAAGACTCCAGAATACAAAGCTTGCCTTTGCACCTGGGATCAACATGAATCCAGATTGTGTCTGGATCTGATGCATTGTAGGTGGACTGTATTACACCGGGCCCTTTTGAGTATACACTAACACCTGATTTTGATTCCCTCACCAAAACACCACTATGCTATCATTTCCTCGCAAGATAGTCAATCTACACTCTGCATGATTAAATCACGCGTGATACACAATCATGTCAACATGTTGCCTTGTTGTGAGAACATACCGATCTATCTGTACACACATTGTTCTCATTTCGGGTTAAAATGTCTGTTTGAATAATTGCACGATTGCGAGGGTTTCACGCACGGTAAGACGCCGGTGACATCACACTGTTAAAAACATCCACGTTTCTCACGACGCTTTCAAAGTTAATGATGTTAACTCACATAAACAAGCTAGCATTCCCAGTCAACTAAAAGATTGGGGAGGAATAGAATGGATATGTTTGTTTTTTTTCTTTTTTCAAGAAACGACTATTGACAACGCTATTTAATAGATTCGTCTCACCAATTTGCAACTTTTACAGATTCTACAGGTGCGATCATCTGTCTGCAATGTGAAACCTCCCTATGAGATGCGACTAAGTATGTTACTTGCAATTATTAGCTCTCATGATTGATGATGAATAACTCCATCTTGTTTACGTTTTTAAACACAAGCAACACTATTCATTTGTGCTACAACAGGAATTTTTTTCAGCTGAATAACTTACAGAAAAAAAAAAAAGGATCAACACAAAAAAAAATCTTTCTTTGGCACAACCCAAAAACTGCTCATCCCACAAACGCATGTTCTATAACAAAATCATTTATTAAGGACATAAAAATACTTTTGGTTGTTAAGAAAATTAATTACAAGACTTGGTGTGGGGCGCAGCAGATATACAATGTATAAATAAATACAAAAGAAAATACAAATGTGAATTGCTGATGGGATATTTGGAAAGATGCCTAACAGAAACTGCTTCAGATTTTATATAAGATATGTATTTTTTTATTGTTTAAACTTCGTGACACCCCCCTGTCTCATGTGGTAACCTCCAACATCTGGCCCCCACAGTCCGTTAAAGCAAACCATCAACAGTGTTTGCAGACACTATTAGAAGTGGGTCTGTGTCTCATTTAAAAATCCCCATGTCTGGATCTCTCAGATGTTGAGAAAAATGTCATCTTTTTCTCCATCAGCCAAGCATCAGGCAGATTATTATTATTATAGCAACAATTTTCCAGCAGCTTTTGAAGCCTTCCTCGGCCGCTCTGTTCCTCAGTCTTTAAACTAATATACTGTTTCTCTGCCCTTCTCCAGACTTCCTGTTTACGTTCTCTTCACTACGCCTTTAAATCTTCCATATTTCTTTCTTCTCTCATTTTCTCTCACAATGACATCATCATTCTTCTTCATCTTTGAAAACCACCAGTCCCACTTTTCCTCGGTTTCTTTTTCTTTCTTTTTTTTTTGTAAATACTTATGACTCGGTCTTTGATTTCCAGATGTTCCAATGAAAATATTGTGTCGTATTGTTGAAAACAAGCTGGTCGGCCATTGTTCTCCAGTAAAAATGAAAGTGCGTTTTTGTTCTCTGAGATAGTCAGCGTATTATAACAGAACCAATTTTGTGGACAGCATTATTGGTTTTAACACATTATTTGGACTGTTTCTCATTGACATTCAAAGTTATGCTGCGGTCATAGCTAATACATTGTTATACACTATAGCAACAGTCTTTTTTTTTAACCATTGTTACCTTATTTAACAGGGTCAAAGCTTCATCAAAATATACAATATGCTTCTTGTTCATGCTTTAATTACTGTTTATTTAAAATAGTTATGAAATCCTTAAATCCAACATTGTCAATGTGAGAGAAGTCCTGGAACAGGGGCGTCAAACACATTTTAGTCCAGGGGCCACATAAAGCCCAATTTCATCCTGAGGGTCGGAAGGGTTCAACTCTGCCATGAAAACTTTTAATCTTAAACTTTAAAGTTTTTATTAGTTGTGGTGCAGGGTATACATGATGAAAGTTTCTATATTTTTGCAAAACCAAATAAGTACTCCCAAAACTGACTACAATTTCATCATGAAGTCAATCTTAGTGAAACATTCTGGTGCAACATACAGTGAAATGTCCCAAAAACTTCTATAGCTGTTGCATTATGCAAACTCTAGCTGACAGTACGGCTTTGAGCAATGAGGTAGAAGCTTTAACTGCAGCATCGCCGATATTTCATCTCGGGTGTCAGTGTTGTATAGTGCCCTCTTTAGAAATTTATATCAAAACATTTTTTAATTAAATGTTTTCTTTAACCATTTGCTTGATGGTGTGGCCGGATTGGAGATTCTTATGAGCTGTTTTTTGGTCCACTTGCCTTATGTCACCTTCTTTCTTTCTTTCCCCATCCTTCTCTTGTTCCCCACTGCCATCCACACTCCCACAAGCCCCCCCTCCTTTCCACCCCTCCCTCTGCCCATTCCCATCTCCTCCATCTCTTCTTTCTGCTTTTTTTTTATGAGCCCCTTCTCTCTCCTCCTCCTTAATTTCTTCTCTCCTTTTCTTCATCCTCGCTCTCTCTCCATCTGGACCTGGGCGTTATCAGTCACACTAGGGTTATTTGTCTATCAGTTACAAGGGTATGTCTTTGCCAAGAATGAGATAACGGAGGATGAAACCATGCAGTGGCCGTCTTTCTCTTCGCTCTCTCTCATCTTCCACTCCGCTTTGTCTATTCTCCCTCTTTTAGTCCTTATCTGCCCCCCCCCCAAATTTTTCTGTCTTCATTTTTGTTCGCTTTCTGTCCGTTTCCAACACACACACACACACACACACTCATTCTCCCCCTTTTCTCTGCTCTGTCTTCTCTTTGTGTTCATTAGCCCAGTGCAACAGACATGTGTCTGGTCAGGGTCTTGAACAGAAGAGCACTGGTCTGGCATCGACCGTGACCCAACACACATGCACACGGAGCACGACATGACCAGCACGCACAAAAAGCTGCAGATCCGTATGTCTGCATGTACATATGTAAACCCATCTAGAAATGCACGTACACACACACACACACACACACACACACACACACACACACACACACACACACACACACACACACACACACACACACACACACACACACACACACACACACACACACACACACACACACACACACACACACACACACACACAGAGAGAAAGAGAGAGAACAGGCCTCCCATCCATCCATCTTAGCTCCTTGATTAGATTAGGCATTATTAATGGAGGGCCTGTGAGCCGAGCAGACAGCGGGGTCACACTGAGTTTAATTCCATTCTCAGATAACTTCATTTGGCCTGATGCGATTGTTATTGCCCCGGTGCTAGATGTTTATAGGAAACAATAGCCCCCATAACACATCCAGACATCCTATTTAAAGAGGGTCAGCCAGGGGCACTGGATACTGCAGCCCTTCTTCCTGCCGCACTGTGTCCGGCATTGCGGCTGATTTAAGGGGGAAGCCATTTCCCATGCTGAGGAAAAGAGGATTAACAGGCATATTGAAATGTATTACCTTCACCGAGTGACTGTGTGCACCATAAATGTGCACTTCCATGGCATATAGAAGGGCAAGCAAAAGGAGCACTGCTGGAATTTTGTGATAATCCACCATGTGGCTTTCAGCAAGCAGTAAATCTAACTTTTTATTGGTTCTCCACAACGACTTCTCTTACAAAGGATAAACATTAAGCAGAGATGGCACAAATTTATTATGTATGCTCGTCGACAGGGTGAATAAAGCTGTCGAGAAGGGAGTGACAAGAGGAAAGGAGGAGATTGATACCCACATCACATCGGAAAGGAGAAGGCAATCAAGCTGGAGTATAGTTTAGTTCTCAGCAACACAGAGAAATAGGTTTATTTATAAAGTAGGGTTGAAAAGACTGTGTTCTTTAAAACTGAGGAACACACATTATTTTAGGTAAATGGTGCCACCCAAAACATCCAAAGAGCAAACCAGCTTGTCTCCCTTACTGGGCAAAATTGATTTCCACCCATTTCAACTGGACGGGGGGGGGGGGGGGGGGGGGGGGAGCCGGACATCAAATGAAGCGCTCTATTCATTTCAAAGCACAGACCACATTAATGGGAGCCGGGTTTCATGCTGAAACATTACAGCCCGCAGAGCGCCATTCTTTGGTTTTCATTTAGAAATTTTTACGCCATGTCACGTTAATGTTACAGCCACTGACATTTCAGTCACCACCTCATCGCTGCTGAGGTAATGCCTTTTTACTATGAAATCAGAGGGTTGAAGAAAAAGAGGGAAAACAATGAAAGGGAGATTGGAACATGTCCAAGAGCTGTTAGAAGAAAGCTTATCGTGGATCGTGTTGCCGCCCCGTAGTCTTGTTAGTGTTAGCATGCTGCTGATGGACCGTTCTGTGCGGGTGGGTTGGTCAGGGCCGAGGCCAGAATGGAGGCCCCTGCAGATCCAGTTTCCCCCGTGATGGATGAGTTTGGCTGGATACTGTCGGTGGAGCTATGACCCTGTTGATTGCATGCATGTTTCATGGGGTGATGCTCTGGATTGAGGCTGCAGCTCACATCGCAACAGAAACCTACAGTGTCCTCGCTGGTGTTTCTCTCTTTCACAAACCATCTCATGGCCAAATATAACAAATGTGGAAGAGTTCCCACCGCGACTCATGAATTCAAAACTCAAATTAAAATGAAGTTGATTGGACTGACAGACTTGACGTGAACAGAGTGGAGCAGAACTTTATTTATAGGCCGTCCGATTTGTGTTTTGGCCCTGTGACTGAATGACCTTCGGCCCAACAGCAAAATCCATTGCAGTCTTTCTGTTACAATTACAAACAACCGAGGAATGCAACATTCAAAACCACAGCTCCTTGTGAGGTATCAAAAATGTTCTGTATTTTTTTTCAATGGCCGTTTAAATTGTGCAGGAAGGAGGCGATAAGAGCCAAAGCAAAAGTTTTGTTCATGTAACTGACACAGGTGCAAATAAATAAGCTTTCTTCTGGCTCCTTGTGTATTTGTACCTGATGAAAACAAAGTGATTCTGGCTCAGAGATCCGTGTGGCGGTACAAGACGGGTGGAATGGGAGTTCTCGTTTCTCCTCACACCTGGTACTAGCTAGCAGCAGTGCCCAACCCTTCCAGCGCTACAGGAGAGCAGACTCACTGCGGACCGTACAAGCTGTTGGAAAACCCTAGGTGGCCATAATGAGAACGTGGTGTAATGTATCACACTGCTGGTGCTATTGGAACGAGACGCACGCTGGGTTTGTAGCAGACGGGAAGAAAGTTAATCACTGACTTAAGGGCTATTCTCTAAAGTTTTTGTTCTCGGAGAAAAGCCAAACTTCAAACATTTTTGTTGTTGTTGTTAAATTCTAATTATACTAATTTTACAACACTTTCTCGCAGGCGAGCACTGAAGGTCTGACGAGTTTTCTGTATGTATTTGGACACATTTCTTATGTTTTATGTTGGTCTGCACAATGATGGAGTGGTTAGCACTCTTCCCTCACAGTGGGAAAACCCTCACTTTTAGTCCAGAAGGAGTTCAGGACCTCTGATTTCTTCCCAACATGGATATGAAGCTAATTGGTGGATAATCGGTCATCTTTGTGACTCGTCCAAGGTGTGAGGGTAATGGTGTTTTTTGTTGTTGTCGAACAGTGACATTTATTGGTCCTGGATGATGAGTACTGATATATTTTGGTATATAAGTTGCATGACGACCCAAATTATGAAAAGTTTGAACCATATACTGGAATTTACGGTTATTGGATTAACTTCTTAAAGCCAGACTAACCAGTCTGGTCTGATAACAGCATGAATATATATTTGAAATTGATTGGAAATAACGTGATATTTATGATCTAAAGGCAGATTTCACAGAGGCCGCACAGTACTGTTGATAGCTTCCCTTCTGTGTAGAGTTTGCATGTTTTTTGCAGTGGCTTTTTTCCCATGACTGAACTTCTTATTTTATCTGAGTAAATATATCCTGCTTACACTTGTCATAAAAAAGATATAATAAAATCTCTCGCAGGATGTAAGCTCACATGGAACCCGATGTTTGTCAGCGGGCTGCGTGAGCAGAAGAGGGTTTGATACTTGTTATGTGCAGCTTGTTATAATTGATGGTTGTATTACAATCATTGGCTGTAAAGCTGTCATCATCCGCCGGGGCTGCCAGAGGTCACTTCTTCACCTCCGCCTTTGTGCTGCCTGCAGTTTGTGTGCAAAACAAACAGCTGATAACAAGTAACCCTCGATAAAGGAGTGGAGTTTTTACACTGAGAGGGAAGTCAATAATCACACATTCTTGACAGTATGTACACACCGGGGGTGGAGATGATCTCAGCATGGCACTGAAGAGAAAGAGGACACTGTCTGATTTCTGTGTAAAAAAGCAAGATGTCACACACACTATATATTTTTTTTATTGAACTCCTGAAACACTTGGCATCCATGCGGGATTTTTGAGTTGAGCTGTGTTTATGTGCTGTATTTGTGTCTACGTTCTACATAAACATAAATAAAGTTTATTACGGGCATGACGTAGTGCATGTCTGTGCCTCTGCACATGGGCTATGTAATTGTGTGTCCTTGTGTGTACTTGTGTCAGAGTGAGAAGCCTAATGTGTCTCTATTCGTGGAGCTGAGGCGGAGCATCAGCCTAAGTGGCAGGCCCAGCACATAATGGAGTAGCCATGCTGAGGTGAATAATTCATATCTGGATGGGAGCTCAGATGAGGATATCAAACATTTTCATATATTAATTTATTTCATGGCAGATGAAGACTAAAATATGCTTGAGTGTTTTATTGGCTGCAAATTTACTGTGTGCCACTAAAAGGCCTTTGTTTCTGTGAGGTTACAGGACTGTTGCTTGTGTTTTGTTTTTTTCCTTCTCTATTTCACCCTGGATCTGAGCCAGAATTACTTTTTGGGTGTCCTTTGCCAAGGTTATTAATTATGCTATCATCAGATCATGCCATATCCGAGTTCAAATAAAAAAAGGAATATTTTGACATTTTTTTGTCTTTCATATTGGAGCACTTTTAGACACTGTGTTTATGCAATCTGGAGTTCTAATATTGCACAAAGATGCAGCGATGTTGACCGTTTTTGAGCAATAAACATACATATATACTCTAAATAGTGAAAAGTATGGTGCTGTATTAACATTTTTGTTGCTCAATCAACTATTACTTCTTTTAATTTCATTTACAAGGAGTTTTGGGAAAATTTCTGCAACAATTGCAATCGTATTTTATACAAGAATATATTGTATTTTCAACTTAATAGAGAATATTGCTGTTGTCCATTGTTTCTACTCTTCTAGTTAACAGAGTGATATAGCTTTTGTCAATTCTTTCCTTAAACTGATAGGTAAGCACAAAAGAGTAATTTTCAGTTTCAACATCCAGGGTGTCCATTTTTGCAAGTAAACACTTAACGTGCTTTCTGAAGCCCTGACCTCACTTGTTTAATGTGTCCACGTCTGCCTGATTGGTATGTGAGCCAACAAATTCCTAATTACCCTCAGTGGGAAAAGGTGATCAAGTGGTCTGAGAAAATCTGCTCCACATACACTTTAAGTCTCTTTATAGGGACATGTTATGTGCAAATCCATTGCTTTGGAATGGAGGAAAACAGCATTAGCCCAGAATGAGAAGGCATGAATATTGCATCAGAGCTTTGTTATGCTCAGGCTCTCGACTCACTTAATGGTGCACTTTACCAACTAGCTATATCCATTAAATGAGTGTGCCTTATGTGAGTGTATGAGCATACATGTGCTCAGAGATAAAGTGCGTGTATGTGCATGTGATGGAAAGAACAACGAGGCCTTTACTCCTGTGGGTAAGCGATGTGCGCTCGAGTCTTTGAACACATTTGTGTACTTTGCCTGTGTGAAACTGACGTAATATGTTGGACTGGATACAATGGGAAATTGTTAAGCCTCAAAGAATTGATCTTCAGAAACTTCCTGACCTTCAGGGACTGTTTGTAAAACTGGAAGGGAACAAAAGTTTACACTGAAGCGGAACTGTTTCACGTCACCTGTGTGGAACGTCACACACCGAGCTCGGCAACGACTGGACCTTTGAACAATCAACAAGATAATTCCCAGCGCTTATCTTCTGAGATAACAGCGATGGCTGTTTGTTTAACTTCGACAGTGACCTCTTCACTGTTGCTTTTTCTATCTTTCTTTCTTTCTTTTTTTTTCTCCTTCTAAACTCTTTCCCTGGTGATCAAGGTTGGGAAACTCAATACCCCCAATGCACTCTGTGTTCACCTGGTCGTCACGGTAACCCGAAAAACACGGGGCGGCTGTGAATGAAATTCCTGTGTGTCATCAATCACCGGCCGACAAAGACGAGATTGTTGTGGTCTTTGAGTGACGCCGGGGGAATGTTCTGGCTGGGGCGGAGGCCGGGGGCCGTGTGCGTCCTGGTCCAACAGGCCCTGAGCTGAGACCTGGATGTTTACACTCCTCTCCTGACCCTGATGTTCATTCAGATTCAAAGTGAGAGAGACAGACAAAGTCCAAGATAAAGTAAGATCCATAAGCCGAATATTCATATTCAACAACAACAATCTATTACTCGAATTTTAAGAGCTTTTGTATCTGGAAATATTCTGGAATTAATGTTGAAACAGCATCATTTCCCATAAAATACAACAAACATCATCAGTAATACACCAAGTGCTCTCTATTTTGATGTAGTATTTCCAGAACTGACAACGTTTGACCTCAGTGGAATCTTTGATGATAGCTGTAGGTGTGATCGCTCATTTACTCCTTTACTCCAAACAACCTCCGATCTCTAAATCTCGCTTTGTCAGCCCACAGATTCATTACGGTGTCAACATTAAGCCCTCTTGTCTTTGCCTAATCATCCATGCATCCTAAGCCCAGTCATTAGCATGTATGAATGCTAACAAGGCTATCAGCGAGGACGGCCATGTGCCATAATCCCCCTTCAGTAGCGTTCCCACTCCGTAATGCTGGGAATCTGGTGCACATTTCTGCTGCTCACTGATCCGTCTTGGAGTGTTTGGATTCAGTCGTGAGAGTGACGAGCAGATTCTGAGATCAAACGAGCGCTTGCATGAAACACAATCGTTCTTTTTGGTTTGTAAGTTTCACAACAAAAACAGACCTTGTACGAGGAAGAGATGCTTCACATATTTTGTGCCTGAACTGAAAGGTTTTTGAATGTCACAATGATAATATAGACATTCTGATTATAAAACAAACAATAAAAAACAATATAGTGCTAATATTACTAATTAATTTTGTAAGATACAGTGCTGGGACAATTGTTTGTTTGTACAGTTGATAACATTTTACTAATCATTACACTTTCCAATAAAGTTGTCATCACATTTTCTTCTTGTACACATTTCAAAGTTACGATTTTCACTAATAAGCTGATTAAATTGTATGTATCTGAGCTGAATTGGCATATTTTTTAATTACTATTAATTGTTCCTAAATAATGAAAATACATTATTATATTCTGAAACTCATGTTATGTCTGCTCTATGAAATACACGCACGCACGCACGCACGCACGCACACACACATGCACACGCACACGCACACACACGCGCACACTTGCAGGGGCTTTGCATCACTGCAGTTATTCGTCTTGCAGTAACAGTGACCTTTCTTCTCACAGTGGGCTGTTTTGATGAAGTTCGTGGTCAATTTAAAGGCTCCATTTCCGTCATAATACCACCCCAAAGAATAGGGGTCAACACCTGCACGGTTTTGCTCCAGTAAATGCTTAGCTGAACTCTGACACTGCAGAAACATACTCCCACCGATACACTGGCATCTGTCCTTTTCACCACATTTTGTCGACGGTGGATAAATTCGACGGAACTCCTCTCCTCGCTTCCTTTCTCTCCTCTCCTCTACTTTATCCTTCTGATTTACAGAAGCCAATATGTTCGAGCTTCCTTGTTTTCTCCAGCGGGACGTCTAACCCTGACAGTAAATCTCCATCACCAATACTCCTCCATATGGCTGCATGAAAATTTCATTGTGGAAAGCCTGAGGCGAAGGGGCCTTGCTGGTAGAGAACAAGTATTTGTGCGTGCACGTGTGCATGTGTGTGCATGTGGAGAGAGAGGAGTTTCCTAGATGCTATAATTTGCTGCTAGATAGGATTTGTTATGGTGGAGAGTGTGTCTCTGTCTACATGTGTGTAGTTTCACATTTTAATCTGGTGCTCTTTATTGGCTTGAAGAAAAATCCTTGTTAAATCTGTATATGGCCCATTATATTGAAGGTATTCTGAAATGACTGATACCATTTTGTATTAAATGTCACAGATATCTATCAGTAAAATTTTATGACTTATTCGCTAGAGTAAATAACTAGCCATCGAGAAGAAATAAATAAACTCTACAACTCTTTCATACAGCTTTATATGATGCTGGGTCTGTTTGTAGTGTTACAAAGAAGTGCTGATCTGGTGTGAAACTCTCTCACCTCACAGTTTGAGCTCACTCGGGAGCCTTCTGAGCAGTTTGCATGTATATATTTTCTGGTTTTCTTCCTCAGTCGAATAGAAGGCGTTTCAGGTGAATGGCATGCTCATGTGATGAACTTGCCTTTTCCAGTAGTCAGCTGGGATGAAAAATAGTGAACCCAGATCTGTACAAAGCGGTATCATGGATAGATGGATTAAACATATGCTGCATGTTAATAATATTGAATTTCACCCATTGGGTTTTGCAAACCGAGTAAAAGAAACACAGGTATCATTTGGAAATCCTGCTGTGACCCATGTAGGGCTGCAATCAAATCAGCTACAGTAGTTCAAGACAAAAAGCAGGATAAATTAAACTAATCTCGCACCGTGGTTGATGGCACATCACAATAATGGTCACTGGAACCCGTCTCGCTGCTGCGCCTTAAGCTTTCCTTTCAGCTCTTGGGGGAAGCTGCCACACTAGAGGTCACTGTTGTAGTTCCACAGAGGAATAGCAGGCATCAGTGACTGGGAGGACATGAAGCATCTATTATACTCCTCCTGCCTGGTAAAAATGTTTTATTTTATAAATTGCTCGTGTCACATTACACTTGTCTGCTTTTCACCGATCATACTTTAAACAGATGATGTGACTGTTCTTTGTCGGTTGAGCTGAAGACCCATGTAGACTGCTGAGCGAGACATTTTCTCTGCTGTACGAACCTGTTGGAAGACATTTAATACTTCACCAGTTACAAAAATATGCATGATCGATCAAATCTACAATAAATTTCATGTAACCTTCAAATTGCATTATATTTCACTGAAAAACTTGAGCTCTTTGTTGTTTCCTAACCAAAAGGTTGTTTCAAATGAATGGGATGTCAGATATGATGCCATGTGGCCTCATAAATGTAAAAATCTCTCATAAATTAATCGCTTTTTCTGTCACTGTGTTCTATTGTAGCTATTTATTTGTGTTTGCCTCAGTGTGTTAGTTGTCTGTAACCTCAATCAAAAAAAGTTACTTAAAATAGATGATGATGATGCTTTTCATCTATATTTAATCATGTTGGACAATGTTTATCCATTCAGCACAATCACAGATGAGTTATTTTGTAAACAGGACAACAATTTATGAATTCATATATTTCCACTTCTAAACTTTAACTCCATATATTTACACTCATCGTAAAACAGATCATTAGTTATTCACATTTTCTGCATTGTGGAATTGTGGCTGGCTGACTGTGAACTGCATCACCTGTGATTAATCATTCATGAGCTCCATCTGTGTCCTGGACATTTCAGCTCACTGCAGCCCCCGACACTGGAATACAGGCTGAGAGGCAAACTGTATTTATTACTGTTGCTGAGATCGTTTCACTGGAACTCGTCAATCTTGTCGAGACAATAATGAAGTCACATTGAGTTTTTGGTGTAGATTTTGACATAGTTGGGGTTAGGCTGGGTGAGGTTAGGTTAGTATAAGAGGAAATCCTTATCGTATGTTACATATTTGTTTTTGCCTGTCTACATGCACACATACAAATAATAAAGATACTTGTTAGTATTACTAGGAATTCACATGTTTACTCAGCTCGACGGTTAAATGTCCGCTACCTTGCTCGTCGGCACTAGACGTATAAACATACAGTTAAACCAGTTGGTATTTTAATCATGTACAAGGCCATCTCATCTTGTACAACTGGCAATGACTGGTCGGAGCAACAGAACAGCCAGACAGCCCCCCCCCTCCCCCCCCCCCCCCCCACCCCTCCCGCCACAGTGCAGTTTTAGAGGAGAGCGTGATGGGAAGTTGGAGCGCTGTCCTCCCTCAAAACCAGCATGCTGTGTCAGTACTTTCATCTAAAAAATGAAAACAAGGCAGAATGTTGGCCGCGTCAGAGAAAACTGCTTAGAATCATTCTGCTGGAGCAACGTACAACCACATTCAGCCTTTTGATATTAAACTGCATGGAACGACAGCTGCTGCAATTTGACATTGTTTACCAGGAGACGCTGTAATCTCGCCCGCTCTGAGAAGATAGCGCATCACGGCAAGCACCTTATAAAATGCTTCCATCAAACCTAGTTTAACATAAATGCTTGAAGAGGTTAATAGAATCCATGTATGCGTATTCTCATTTGTCACGCAAGGTTTCACATGCTAATGTTTGGTTTGGTTGAAGCGTAAATGGTTTCTAAAATCTGCAATTTTCCCAAGCTGTCTTTTTGAATTTGCACACCATTTTGAGGAAGTTCATTCCAAAATGGTCCAAAAAAAAGTCTACGAAGCTCAACATGACAATGACCTTTCAAAAATGTGCTTCTCATCAAACTTTTTGGAAGGTGAATGCTCATCAGTAAGTTATGTTGAGCGTGAACACACAATGCTACATTCAGACTATATATAGCCTTGTTTACACGACAACGTGATCAAGTGAAAACGTTAAACTTTCATTGCATTTTGGGGGTCTGTTTATACGACAACGGTTCTTGGAGGCAGTGAAACCTTTTCAAAATAGTTCCCAAGGTGGAACTATTTTGAAAACACTCGCAGCAAATAGTTCTTCTGCACAAGTAGATAGACGCTCAAAACGAGGACGGCCTCCAGAGTGTCATGACTCCCAGTTCATATACTCCTGAGACTTGGTAGGTTTATAGTTAAGAGTCACCCATAATAACTTTCCAAACACAAAACAATGCATTTTCCATTAGAATGTCGTCCTGTAAACGGGGCTAATACTGGTTGACTCCTCCAAAATCAAAAATTTTAATGAGGTGACAGAGAAATAAGTCTCCAAGGACATTCCTGTGGCTGTATATCCAGCAGAATACATGCAACAACTACAAAATAATAGTCTTTATGTTTTCTGTTTTGTGTGTTATCTGAAAGTCTCAGACTACAGGAATGTATGGAGAGAATGTGGAGACAATCAGTGAAAGCAATTCATGTCCACGATTGCATTTTCAGTCATGTATTGCATTAGTCACATGAAGATTAGGGACTGTTTTCAACCACTTTTTGGTGAATGGTCCATTGTAAGGATTTTTGGTATCTCTGAGAATCTGTTAGAATTGGACAAAGCAATTTTTTCCCCCAGTTTTTCTTCTTTGGTTTGTGCCAATACAGTAAGTAGCTGCAGAATGTCTGGTTGACGTCTGACTTTGCGAACCGAGATAATTTCCGTATCACTTTTTATTTCGTTTTTATTTCATTGCGGTCAGCAGCGGCTGCATTTATTTAAGCTAACACAAATCCAGGCAAGCTGTAGAGACTTGTATTTTCTTTTTCGATTGAGGATTAGTAAAGAAAATCCCTCTGTAGGAGACCACCCTCACAGTTTTTCACAGCAGCAATGGTCATTCCCTCTTTCAGGATGGGTATCATATCCTTCACTGGGTTTTTGACAATGTTTGGTTTTAAGATGGCATTTTTGGCACTCAACCAAAATACCATAAATGTTCTGAGAGAAATCCCAGCAGACGACTTTGAGACTCAATAGATCACAATCGGAAATCGGAGTCAAACTTTGTGCTTTTAAATGTAACAGGATTAACCTTGATTACAAACATTTCTATAACAATGGCCATTTCCCAGCTGAGTCAGGAGTGCTGAATGAAAGCAGAATATGAGAAAAGTCATGCCAGAAAACCCAGGGAAACACACGTACTTATGTGCACGCAGAATCTTGGGAAAAGAAGTTTGCACATGCGAGCCGACGCACTTACGAACATGCTGAACACACACGGTTGCGCATGCATGCACACACGCACGCTGAGCTGCAGCTCTGTGCTTGATTGTCTTACCATCAGTCATTCTACCAAGTGGTAATTGAAAACACATCTCCCCCAGCCCCTGGCACCCATTACAAATAAGACACACTGGGGCTTTCTCCACACAACACAAAGCATAATAACAAATAGAGGCAGAACGACCAAGAGAGGAAAGAGAAGCACGCTGTAGTTTTTGGCACGACATGAAGAGAACAGACTCCCAGTGATTGGTGAAGGGCCAAATCCATTTTTCCAAAAAGGGAATTGAAGAAATATATGTTTCCTTGACAAACGGACGAAGCACTTGTCCCTGGCCTATTCATAAATCGTTACATTCTGATCTCAAGTCTTTGGAACGTCTATTAATTCCGGATGCCTTCTCATCCCCCAGTTTCCCGGAAATTTTAAACATGTGACACACAGAATATCAAATATGGGCAAAGGATATACATGTATATATTTTGAATAGATGTTGATATATGCTGCAATAAATATGTATTTGTTTTAGTCTGCGAGTAGGTATCAAAGCTGAGTGCCTTCATTACACAAAACACATCTCAACCATTGATGTATAAGAGGCAACAAAGTGACATGGATTGGAAAATGCTCGCTAACTTCATTGGAATTACAACGTTCATGGCTGATACATGAAGGACTTATTAAAATGCACAGTGATCATCATGACCTGGAGGTACGAGAGTGAATAACACAAGATTTAATTGGGAGCTGAGAACGATAACACCTGCAGGCTGCTCGCGTCTTGTCCATGTGGTCAGGCGGCGTTGTTTTTACACACACACACACACACACACACACACACACACACACACACACACACACACACACACACACACACACACACACACACACACACACACACACACACTGAAAACAAAGGCTGATCAGTGAGGCTGAAAAAAGTAGAGGAGGTGGAGGAGGGGCGAAGTGGTTGGGGGGGGTTAAGAAAAAAAAAAGCTGAGGCTGACAGGCAATGATTGATGTTCGCCCATCACGTGAGGCTTGACACTCATCCCTCTCCCTCCCTCCATTTGCAACAAAGTCACTAGTATGTGTGTACGTGGATGGATTGCTGTTTTCCCGTGTGTGTGTTCCAAACTAAAACCCATTCAATCAATAAAGCAAGGCTCTCTGAATCACAGGGCAATAGCCAGATTGCTGACTAGACAGAAGGAAAGGCGTAGAGAAGCACATTTCACATGTAGATTAAAATCCCAGCATGGTAACCTTTAGTGTGGGTTGTGTGTGGGCGGCTGAGGCGCGACGTGGCGATGTTGGGAGGGGGGTTAGACGCATGTAAACAGACCTTATATGTCAAGGTGGCATGTGTAACACAGGACAGGCGTGTTTTGACGCTGTTGATAGACAAAACCACTGTGGAGGTGAGGTGGTCACATGTTACCAGAGGAAAGTTGAATATCTACACACGGTGTACTAAAAATGACTGGACCTTCACATAATTAGCCAAGAAACTAAAATATAAACAAAAATGTAATATATTCCTCCAGCCATATGAAAGACCTTTACACTGGATGTGTGTTTGTGGATATTTAAAACATTTTTTTTTCAGAATTAGGTCAGCTTTTTTGAGCATTTGTGCAGACAATATATTCTTTAGTCCCTCATGCTGTGCAGAAGAGAGTTAATGCATTGAGTGTGTTCACATGACCATAAAAGTGTATGGTTGTACTAATCAGATCCGATGCATTGACATGCTCTTCCAAAAAGTGGGATTGGAAGTTTCCAAGAGTATTGATTAGTGATATAAAACATCTCGACTGTTGTCATAGGCCCCATTTAAATGACAACCTATCAAGTGAAAGCTCATCGTTTTCATTTCAGAAAAGGTTCACGTTTGCACTGCAACGCTTTGAAAGTGATGTCTGTTTGCACAGAAATGGCAGATCCATGGAAAATATGTAGTTTTCATGTTGGGCCACCAGTTGGCGCTGTTGCTTGTTTTTGTGATGAAAATACTTACGCAGAAAACAATGCACTATAAACATCAACAATGGCAAGCACATTGTACATCAACTATATATGTGTATGGACTGGGAGTCATGATACTCTGGAGGCCGCCTTTGTTATTCACGTATGTGCAGGAGAACTATTCACCACAGGTGTGGTGCTCATGCATGTAGCAATGTTTCTGAAAAGTTGTGTTTTCCCCCATTTACATGGAGACTAAGTTGGAGTATTGTAAAAAGTTCTACTTTGGGAGCAATTTTCAAAAAGTTGTGTTTTTCAGTGGCTCCGAACAACGTTGTTGTGGCAACAGAGAAAAGTTTTCTGTTTTCATGTGAAAAAGTGGTATTAGCTCTGTTGATGACCCTTTTCATTTTGAATTGGCCCTTTGTTTTAATGTCAGCAGTGGCTGACTCACCCAACTAAAGAAACATGCAAAAACAGAAAACTTGAAAACAAAAAACCCGAAAATGTTGGCTCTCGACTTTGTTTTGTTGTTTTAATTGACATTTGAAAATCCCATTTTGACAACTTCAGATAATGTCAAAAGTTCTCTCGTGTCTTGTGTCCAACCACAAAGTTTGGGAACCACCGTTCTGTAAGTTACTCACACTTCTTGGTTTCTGTCAAATATTTCTTGCATTTGCTGCTGCCATTCTACCCGCTTGACTCCTTTTCTGGAAATAGGAAGTGACCCTGATTCAAACTGTTAGTTTTATGTCTTTGCATAATTACACCACATCTATTTAATAACAGTCTTCACACATAAGCTTCTCTAAACATTCCTTCTTGGTCTTCCTTTCACATTGTATATGTTTTTCATGTCTTACCGACAGCAGCAACAGCAGCTTGTTTGGGGTAAACAAAGTCGGGAATTGAATATCCACAAGCGCCGTGTTGAAAAGATAAAGAAGAAAGGCACCAGCTGTGAGCACGCTTTGAGTATTAATCCGCAGACAAGATGTCCGTTTGTGATGATCGGCAGTAAAGGAACCACACACAGTCACGAGAAGTCTTGACTTGTCAGGGGGCTCTCCTGGTGGATTTGCAGCGCTGGAGGGCCACATGTGATTCATTATGTTTTTTGGATTTGTTGTGCTCTTGCCTGGCTTCTCCATCACCCCCCACACTGCGCAATCTGTTGAAAGGAAAACACCTAGAAAATAAACCAGCGCAAAATATCCACGCAGCGCAGCGGAATATAAAGTAGTGATTTATTTTCAGCACTTAAAATTTTCATAATTCAGAAAATAATGTGTTAGTGGAGTGCTTCATAAATCAGGCGCCGCTCTTAATAAATATTAAAGGAAAACAAATCACCCTCACGAACATGGTGTGCTTGCAACTGACTGATAAATGCCTTTAACGAACACAAAGTCTAATTCACTCTGGACTTTTAATTCCAAACCTTAATTCTGGGGCAGAGTGCGTTTTAGCTGCAGGGATAAACCCGTCATCTTGGCTCAGACGTCTCCCTTGTTTCCAGTCCCTCCCTCCTACGTGCTACAAACCTGGCGACGATCTAACCCGACAAAATCGTCCTGTTTCTGTTGCTCTTGGTGAATTCCCACGCTGCCAGAAAGGCCTCGGCTCCTTGTGAAGACTCTCAAAACCAAATCTTCAAACAAAAATATACAAATCTGCGACGCTCTCAGCGGAGAAAACACGGGGAGAAGTCTTGATGGAAATGTTTCATTTCTTTTCCTCCCAACAGATGCTAAACGAGCAGCACGGATCTCTCGATTTGCATCTTTAGTTGCTTTGTTGATTTGATAACACATATTTGCATTTGGAAACAGCTCGAGTAATTTGACTGGGGACTCCCAATTTGCCTTTGAGGAGAGGTCTGTGCTACAAACATTCTCGTTTGCTGGCATTCTTTTTCTTTTCTTCGGTACTTGGCATGTGGCGTGGCCGTAAGTACGAGATGCAAAAAAGTGTTTGTATTGTGAGTGTTTCCTCTTTGGATGGGTCTCCTCACACCTCTTCTAGCTGTCGTACTTCATCAGAACGAGGAAAAGGGAATACAGATAATAAACAGAAATCAGGGCTTGTCCTGGACTTTGACCAACCTCTCGCTTCTGTGTGTTTTTGTACTTGCTCAGAGGAAAAAGAAACACCCCTGACGTACTGAAATGTCTTAAAGTTAGGAAAAATGTTGTTTCTAGGGATCCGATTGGAAATAGGAGCCACACCAGGCTGGACTAAAGGTTAATGTTATTGTGTTTGGAGTTAGTACCTGCAAAAACATTTTTCTAAGAACATTTCACTCCTCTCAGTTACTTGAAATAATTGCCAGCAGGTTAGCAGGAGATGTAGTTATCCATTCCTACAACTTCCAATCAAAGACAGAAAGCCAAACGTATATACTCGCGTTCACACCTATGGAAAAATGTACGGTGGGGGGGAACCAGAGAAACCTAAAAACACACAGGGAGAACATGCAAGTGCCAAACTTGAAGTGTGGATATTCTCTCTGAGATGAGAATGTTGTCCACTATGGCCACGCTGGGTCAACAATATCTATACTGGCAGTGATGCATGGCTGCGGATATTCAATTAAAAGGGTTGGAAGAGAGTTGTGGGACCAGAAAGTTCTCTAAAAAGATGTCCTTGTCTGCCTCCTCATTCATCAAAATAAGAAGGCTTTCTCTGTGTATCTCAGATTTAACATACAGAAAGAGAAGAGCACATTCAGGGCGTAAAAATATATTAGTCAAGTAGATCTTCCTTTGTGTGTTTTCAGCACATCCCTTTGTTTATCTCTGAAACAAATTGAATCAAGCTTAATTACACACATTTTTACATGTTTTTCATAGTGGTAATATTCTATGTGATATAAACAACAGAGAGTTTGATAAAAACATCTTGATTTGCAGAAAACCACTTTGAAAAGTGTTCTTTTAAGAATCTTCCACTGTAAGGGAAAGGATTCATATCAACAAACACTCGCCTTTAAAAGATGATTACTTGGCCAGCATTTGTTGTTATTACAAAAAACTAAATTTGATCTCTCTCTATATACAAATACTAGAACAGTAACAGAATGTCATGGTTAAGCCTCAAATATACAAGTTCACCACTAGACAGATGGATTTATTTTTGATTTATGGCCGTAAAATTGTCAAAAATGTGAATGAGTGACTGCTTTTTTTTCTCTTTTTCCAGAATAACTTCAACGTTAAATACTGACAAGTTCCTGTTACAAATACATGGCTGGGAGCTACAATGCCACAGCTCGATTTCTCTGCTTACTGGTAGTTTTAGAATTTCCTATATATCACAAGTGGTCGATGATTAATGGGGAACAGAATTGGGCCAAATATTTTCAGTAGTGACAGGATAAAAGTAAACAAGTATTTATAACAAGCATGTAGCATTCAAAGCTGTATTTTTTTGGTTGAAAAATATCCAATAAAAAACATTTAAGTACTATGTAATCCAACCTCCCTCTTGCCTGTGCGACCAGTATTAAATTAGAGCCAGATGATACAACAGAACAAAGTCCGAATATCATTAGCCGCTCGCTAACGGCAGGCACAGGCAGGACCCAGCGTGACCCCGAGAAACTTCACAACAGCCAACGTACGTCTCTGTTCTCACATATGTGTATGCGATAGGTAGGAGGCTTTGGCGAATTCAGGACTCTTGGAACTTGTATCCCACAGGAGATGGTCATCTGGCAGGTGCTTGTGTGCATGCGTGCGTGTGTGTGGTTTATCTGCTTTGCACATTGCTCAGGGAACCCCTTGGCCTCCGCAGTCTCACTTCCCCCTCGCATTTTCCATGGTGCGTCTCCGTCCTCGCGAGTGTGTGTGTTTGCAGCAGCTGGAGTTCCACTCAGCTGGCCTCTCTTTATGCAGTCCTGCTGCAAATAATGAACTGTGTCTCTACACAGCGGGGGCCATTTTAACTCGAGAGCACACAACTCACAGGAGCTCGCACCACTAAAACATTTTAGCGCCCGGCCTAACATATTGAGTCTCTTACTGTATAACAAAGCAACCTCCAATTAGCCCCAAGCCTTTGCAGATGAGCCAACAACACAGATCTGAAAATGATTTGCAGCTTCTCTCCCTCCAAAATCTTGTTATCAAAACGCCACCAAGTGTGTATTAGAAAGCTAATAGCAACATTCTGCAGATCCCTTTTTTTTCCCATCCTCAGGGGAAGATTTGGCACCTCACTGTAAAGCTTCGCAACAAAATTACCTCAGCCTAAACCTGTCAACAGACCATTACAGCCCACGCTGACTATTACGGGCTGGGGAGAAAAGGGCCAAAGCCATTGTAGCGCAAAGGTGTTGGCAGATATAGGCCGGAGGAATGTGGCAACAGGGATATTTGTTGGCTGTGCGCAAGACTGTCTCGCTTCTCAAAACACAGTTAAGTCTGCAGACCCTTATCAGCACGCTTAATAAAGCATGGTGATGCAGGAATATCAATATGGGATCTTTCTGAATCATGACGATTTAAATAAACTCTTGGAATCCAGGCCGTACAATGCACAATAGATGAAATCTCATAAAATTCAGTTGATTGTACAGCTTTCAGTGGGTTAATAAAACCGTCATAGTGTTTTTCTATCACCTCTTATATCCCAAAACAATGATTTAGATCAGAGGTGCCAAACAAATGGCCAGTGGGCCAGAACTGGTCCACCAAGATGCACAATCTTTTCCCATGTGATGACATTAAGATCTATAAAAATAAACACTAAGGAAGAGGGGTGAAGCTTTTTATATATATGTTTAGTTGAGATCAAATTTTGGATTCATGTGATGTCACACCAGAATTTAGAAAATAAAAAAGGCCATTGTATTTCTTTTGACATCTATGTCGTTGACATTAAAATTGTGTATACCAATTGGCACTTAAGAGCAAAACATGATAACTAAGTGATTTGTTAAATAAAGCTGAAAGGTATATGAACAATAGCAGCTGTATTGTTTGACTCCAGTGCAATATGTCTACATAATATATATATACGTGTATTAGAATGTCTACAGTAATACAAATGTGAACCCGGCTTTTTGATATCTGATTCAGTCCCTCTGTGACGTCAGAAAAAAAAACAAAACAGTATATAAATAGTGACAAAAATGACAAGAAATTCTAAACAAAATGAATAAAATTTTCCAGCGAAACCTCAAAATCACAAATGTTTTCAAAGACCTGAGTTAAAAATGACACCTTGCTCTCCAAACATGTCCAACACTATACTTAAGTGCTGCCCCATCATGCTCGTGGGCTTTCCATCACTGTCCACTGATGAGGGAGCAGGGGAATTTGGCAACCGCCACCCACCAGCCCCCCCCCCCCCCCCCCCCCCCCCCCCCCCCAGACTCCCCCCAGTGGGGAGGGCAGTCATACCTGGGGGCCCATGAATGGAGCCCTCAGGTAAAGCGCTGTTGAAACAAATCTAAAGCTGCCTAATGACACGCACCGTGAAACTCTTCACAGGTCATTTACGCTGCTGACAGGCTGCTGCCACAGCACTGCACACCTCCTCCTCTCAGCCTGTGTGTGTGTGTGTGTGTAAGAGAGAGAGAGAGATCATACAGATATACAAAGCAAAGAGAGGGATAGCTAGAGATTAAGAATAAGAAAGCAGAGAGAGAGAGAGAGAGGGATAGAGAGAGAGGGAGAGAGAGAGAGAGAGGTAGCTCATGTATGTGTGACGTGTATTAGTCATACTCTGGGAGGTAATCTGTGAGCTATGAAAACAGTGTTTAGCCTTTCTGCAGCATGGCCTCACAGCATGGGAAAGCGATTAGAGATGCTATCTCCAACGGCTGCTCAGCACTTGGTTGAAGTTACCTCAGGTCGTATTTCTGAAGATGTTTAATTTATGTTTGCTGTGCTTGCAGTCTGCTTTACCGCACAGTGGATGTTTTATTTTTGGAAATTTGTATCAATCTGCTTCAAATGTATTGGTAATCATGCACACTGGTTTGCCTCAGGGTTTTGTTTGACCTCTGCCATGAAGGAACGCCAAAAAAAGCATGTGCAAATGAGAAGGGAATAAAGGGAAGAATAAAGCTTGTCTCTAACTTTGGTTTGCTAAACCAGTAACATCAAACAAGTAAGTCGTCTCTAGAAACCCTTAACCAAAGTGAGTCAAAATCTATAAAACTTTATGTTGTGTCCTACGAACTTGCAAACATGAGCAGGTATTGCCATATATGGAGCCATTGCCCAGTTGATAAATGAATACTTATTAACCAGTGGACCAGATCAAAATATGTCGAATACTTGCATTTTAAAATCTAAGCGAACTGAAAATCAGGCGATACTCTGACCCACTGCTTTTCTGACAGGTGATTTCTTTATTTTTAATCACAAAATATTGTGTAAACAAACTTGCAAATATATGTACAACAATCACAGACATTGAAGGGACCTTTTTTTTTTTTTTTTTTACAGACATTCATTACATTTAAATGCATGTTTTGCAGTTGTGGAAGAAATGCAGAATACAGAGAGAAAGCCACGCAAGCACAGGGTGAACATGCAAACGGCCTCCTGGACTCAAATCGAGGACAATCTGAGGCAAAAGCTTACCGCTACGCCACAATACGGACCTATTCCAGGTTGTTCTTTTCCCCTCAATCGTTACCACACCAGCCTGGACTCTTTTCCAACTCCAATTAGTGTCTTCACACATCAGTCTCAAGCTGGAAATACTCCTCTTCCAAAAAATGAAAACATTCACATAAGAATAGACAGTTTAAACAGGTGCTATGGTAACATAATCGTCACTGCGGCAATTACTGCCTTATGCCTGACTAACAGCCATAAATCATTCTCGCTCCACAAAGAGGACGTTGTGGCGCTCCACTCCCATCCAATAATCAGAAATTGCTCCGTGTACGGCGTGACGAGCGGGTGCTGAAACGGCCCATTCTTCTGTTTGGCGCACGATATTTTGCTCTCTATGGCGACATTACAGGGATCCTTCAGCGAGCATAATATTGTACCTGCTCGACACCTGTTAGCTTTAGCCAAGGGTTTCATCAGATAGTTGAAATAAATACTAGTCATCATCATAACCATAATCATAGTCATAAAAACCAGGGGCCTTTGTGCTGTTGCCAAATTGCCCTGCCATCTGATTTACAGTCGGCCGAGGTGGGGAGGGGAAACAGATAGGGCAGGGAGGAGGATGGCGGCTATTATGTGCTCTGAACGGGATAAATAGTCAAATATACACACCTGCAGACCACCCGTCTCACACACACACACACTCACACACACACCTGGGAACTCTCAAAGGCATGTAATGGGTGGGAATGGGCTTGAGGGAGGAACACAGAGGAATTCTCTGGGGATTACAAAGAGGAACATTGTGCTGCCCTCACAACACAGCGCAGCAGGTGAGTAGAACGATAAGAGGCCAAAAGAACCAATTAGCCCCCCATAATAAAATAATCCCTCATGTCTAATAACATAAATATTCTCCACGCCGAGGCTTTGGCGGGATCACAATGGTCCTCCTTCTCAGGCAGGAACTTGTTGAAAACTGATTTGAGTGTTTGTGAAATGGGCCCATCATATCTGCTGGACTTGTCAACAACCCCGAAATACATAGAGGTTAGAGTAATGGATGCCAATAAGAGCAATGAGGTGGCCGTTTGTGTAACAGGGGAAAAAAAAAAAAAAAAAAAAAAAACCCACACAAGATCCTGAGCAGCTGTTTGATACAACAGGAGACTTGTGCTCAGTGATTTCTAGCACCGATGCAACACGGCGGAATCATGGTTGGCACTCTTATCAGACAGTGAGAATATTTCTGTCTCAGGCTGAGTTGCATTTTCTTTGTCAGTTTGCACGCTCCTTCTGCACGCGTGCACTCAGCATGTGACGCGTGTTTTCAAAATAGAACAACTGACTCCCAAAATAACTGAATCGATGACTCGAAATTACACATGGATGTGAATGTGTAAGTGCAGCTAAATTAAAAAACAAAACAAAAAGACAAGCATTTTCTCATCACGGAGCTGCTTTGTGATGCGACGCATTCTGCATTCGCAGTCGCCTCCTGGCTAAGGCCTCTTGTTTTTTCCTCTCGATCTCGGCTGCTGTGCACTTCCCTTTGGTCTGGCTCGTGACAAACACTGGAAAAGGCAGAAGAGAGAGAGAAGAACGAGTAAAAACACTGAAGATGATTTTATTACTGTGATCAGGAAATGCAATTTTGACATTTTCAAAGACCTGAGGAGGAGAAAGAAATAGTGGAAACGAGCACTAACTCAGAACATTTATGTAGCCATCTGACCAACCGGTTTTTAATTTGTTAACATGGAATGAAGTTCATTTGGAAATACATTTATAAAAAAAAAAGTTCATCTAAGTCCAGCCTGCTATTCATTGGCAATGAAGCTTCCTGAAGCTTTGGCCTGTTTGCAGGGTCACAAATTAAAGCCATGACGCTGTGTTTACTTGCTTTCTGGCGAGAATTTCTCATGCGCACACAGATTCGACTGTCAACGATTAGAAGAACAACAGGCAACATCTGTTTTACTTGTGATCCCTTACATCAGCATCCAGTTTTAAACCAAATCGCTGAGAGCAGTGGAAGAACAAGTGTGTGTAGATACATTTCCGAGAGCAAACATGTAAAGTCAGCATCCGAATACAGCACTGCTCTGATTATAGGACAACTCCCCCCCCCCAAAAAAAGCCTCTCATAGTTGGAAAAATCTTTTGCAGATTAAACCCCTTTTTGAGAAACAGAGAGTGTTATTTTCTAAAATGAAGATGTTACAACACAACAGTTATATTCTGGTGAATTTCTCAGATGTTTCCTGGTTACATTCAGTTTTATACATCTAATTCTCAGGCTATTCGTTGCACAGATCTCCTGTCATGCGGAAATATGATGGAAACGGTATTAAAAAAATGCCTCTTTTGTATAAATATCTACATGAGAAGACACAGACACTGACTAAGTCCATGATAACACTATAAATAGTTCTCTAAAGATGCAAACTCTGATCTGACTGCTACTTTGAAAGAAATATAAGTATCTCAATAATTCTGTAGCAGGAAGGGCAATGGAGGCCTCATTGCAATGACATGAGTGCTCATCATGACATGAATGTCAGCCTTTCATACCAAATCAGTTCATGGATGAATATGGGCTATTTGTCATATTATCTCAGTGGTAGAGTAGAACTTTAAGGTAGTAATGTATGTGACACGTTCCACAAAAGGTTAAGACGAGCATATCTTACCTTTGCTGCATATCGCTGCGGAGTCTGACATGTTTCTCTTGAAAGCCGTGTGATGGGACTTGGAACCCTGAAGAGCTCTGGGTGTCACCGTTTGTAGCGTCACGTTGGCATTTGCAGCCTGGAACTTTCCAGAGGAATCCTTACACTGGCTAAATGTGCCAAGATTTGTGCGGCTTCCTGGGAAACTCTGAGACATATGCACTTTGCTGTTGGACCCTTTCATGGGAAATTTCCATCCCTGATAGTTTGTAGTTTCACAGCTCATGCCTGGTAGTGAGTTAGAAAGGACAAACGCACATGGGGACTGTCTGTTAGCGCTGGCACCGACGCCCGTGGGCTGGGCCGTGTCGATTAGCAGAGGCTCTGTGCTTTGCTTTCCTCTCTCCGTGGCAAGGTCGGTTTTTTCTTGGCAGTTGGTGGAAGCCGTTTGCTGCGGCTGACTGTTGGAGATCCTCTCAATGTTGTCACATACCTGGTAGAGCAGCGCATCGTCATCATCATCCCACAAGCTATCTGAAATGTCTTTAGCAGATTCTGCTACTGGAGGAGCTCTGCTGGGAACATTAGGGATCCTGTCAGTCCGAGGAGCGGGGGATGTGTGTGTGGTGGCGGACTTCTGGTGAGACATGTGCATGTCGGGCTGTACGGCAGTGAAGCTGGACTTTGAAACCTCCTTGGCTTGAAAATGAGGGTTAGGCTGTAACTTGAAAGTGCTTCGGTTGAGAGTCTTTGGTTTGGGACACAGCTCCTGGAGAGCACTGCGGCTTGGCGGCTTGAGGTTTAACTTAGAAGACGGATGTGCAGAGTCTCTGAATGCAGCCGGCTTGCAGAGAGAGTTAAACTGTGCAGGATTCGTCTTGGTGTGAGGGTGGGAAGTGGCTTTCGGTTTTGTGTCATGCTGCTCAGTGGGATTCTGGGTCATTGCAAGCACAAAAGGGTCATTTAGTAAGTCGTCATTCTCCCAGTCATCTTCAAAGTCTTCACAGTTATTTGCATTAGAACCACACAGTCCTGTTTTCCCAGCGGCGTGTGTGGCAGAGCCCGACTCATCACTGGACCCGAGCACTGATTGTTGTCGATTAGTTGAAACCACAGTCACAGATGGCTCTTCTATTTCCTGCGAACGGGCCGGTGTTGCAGAGCACTCGCTGAGCCCGCCGCTGATTCCTTGAGTGGAAGAGTCAAACAAAGCGTGCAGCTCTGCCTCCACCTGTTCGGCCGACGACGGACGCTTCTGGTGCTTCACGTGGCCCGGAAACGGTGTCGGTTTTGTTTCAGACGTGGTCCCGCAGTCATTTGTGACAGCGTTGAACTCTGACGTGTCTGCGTCTTGCTGCATGTTCTCATCAAACTGCCGGGCCAACTTCATGAGATCATCCACACTGCTCTGCCTACAGAAGTAAATGACAAGTCAAGTCGACTATAATTTACACGGGAAATGACCTGTAAGGCATTAAAGTTTTTGTAAAAATAACAACCCAAAGGAGTGTTCTGGAGTGTAAGAGGTTGCATACCGAGAGGACTTTTTTCTGAGTCTTTGCCGCGGAATCTCTGGTGTACAAGGGATGGCACCGTCACCCATCCACTGCAGCATAGAGGAGCCACTCCCTTTAGGTCTGACATCCTAAACAAGATAAAAGTGGAAAATGTATAAAGACACAATAAACCCTGAAAAATCCTGAAGTACGTGTCTTTTTTTTTTTTAACTTTAAACCTTTAATGTCTCTAAATCAGGAACGTGTTGATTCAGAGTGACACTGAGAATTATTGATTATTGCAACATCCAATCAGAGAATCGAAGTAACTCTTTAAAAAGTCAACAATATATCTAAAATGCTGCAACTGACAGAAACCAGCAGGAGAGATCACATCACTCCCATATTACCTTCTCTTCATTGGCTTCCTGTTAAATCCAGAATAGATTTTAAATCCTTCTTTTAACCCAAAAAGGTTTTAACAACCAGATTCTATTATATCTTAAAGAACTGTTTGCCTGATACAACCCCAGAAGAACAGTTAATGGAGGGTCCAAGGTTTTCTGAAAATAGAACAGGAGGCAGAGCTTTCAGCTATCAGGCTCCTCTCGTGTGAAACCAGCTCCCAGTGTCAGTTAAAGATGCTTTCACAGGCTCTACTTTTAATGTTAGGCTTAACACTTTTCAGTTTAATAAAGCTTACAGTTAGGGCTGGTTCAGGACACCCTGGACCAGACTGCTGGGAGAGTTTCTCTTTTTTTTCTCTCCTCTTTTCTCACAATCCATAAATACATATTTCCAAATTACATGTCACTAAAGTGCTGGTTCTCTGCTGTATTCTGTGTTATTTCTCTTCTCTCCCTGTATCTTCCTGCTGAACCTCTGACAGTGTAACTGAAAGTCTGTGGTTTGACCTTTGGTGCAATGCGGTTGACGATGTCTGATATTGCCACCACCCTGGTGCTCCTGTGTCCTGAACACACAGAAGAAGAAGAAGAAGAAAAAAATACAACATAAATTTTTGTGAGTAAAGTTCACAACACTATATAGTTGTGAAGCAAAACATGTACTGTGCTTAAAATAAGGAGCTATCATGTAATGCTGCATAATCCTGTATAAATAAACAGAATAAATAATTTCTGTGATGAATATCTGTTCTTGTTACCAGTATTGGCTTGAGTGGGAGAGGTGGAGTCCCAAACGATATCCTGTGAAACTTCCACATCTCCAGGGGACTCGGCATTATGCAAGCCGGGGTTTCTGCTGCAGCCTTGTTGCCTTGGGCTCTGGAAATCTGTGCAAATCAAATGGTGATCAACTGAACATCAATCAGGACTTTGTCAACAAGTTATTACTATGATTGGTCCTGGCTGCCACCACAGCACCCGGGAAGCAGGTGAAATGAAGGGTGTTGGAAGCTTTCAGTTCAAATGCTCCTCACCTGTGGAACAAACATCCTGAATACCTGACGACTGCTGACACACTCACTTCTTTTAAATTAAGACTTAAAACAGTATTATTTCAATTAAACAATAGATTTAGTTCATCTTATCATATTTATGTCAATACAACTTTTATTTTAGTTTTTATTTTCTATTCTGTTCTTAATCGCTTTTTTTTATATTTCCTCTCATGGAACGGGCACTCGGTAGAGCACATACCTTTGCAACACCAACAAGTGAGTTGACCTGTGATTGGCGAAAGGGAGCAGTGCCCCCAGCCAGCTAATGAGAGCTCCTTGGTAACACACACTGACCTCCTTTGATCTCATCCATGAGGTTTCTCTCATGGGACTTTTTTTTTTTTTTTTTTTTGGGGGGGGGGGATTTTATTCGGAAACAATTGTCCATTAAAACCCCGAAATCTAATCCATTGGTCTTTGTACCATGACAAATAATCCCTGAAAATGTAATGCAAATTGGGTTAATAGTTTTTGCAATAAGTTTTTTTTAAATACACACATACGAACCAATACATAAATAATGCAGACAAAAACATAACATTTCCCTCAATTTTCGTCAGGTTTTCAGTGAGGGGGCAGGAAAATGAAAGGGCTATCGACTAGTAGGAGATAAATATATTGTCGAAAGGAAAGACTATAAAATGACCCTGCAAGTGTATTTATGAATAAATGATGCTGACAGACCGTTAACTGTGATTTCGAAAGCTTCACCACGATAACAAGAATGTAAGTGAGGCATACATCTGCAAAATCTCACATCTTTACTAACATATGAGAACAAACATGATGCAGCCAGATCGCCCTGCGTGATATCAGTGTGATCAGTGTTTGTTTTGATGGCCTCATGGCCACCGACACTCCTCCAAGTCTGCAAACATATCTCCAGCCGTGGATTATTTGCCTGTCAGTAGGGTGTTTAGTTTATCTCAGATCCACACACTCACCTGTACACAGGGATGTTGCTGTTCGCGGCATCTGCCTGTCGTGTTTCTTGTGATTTGTGACCAAGTTTGAAAACATCGGTCCACAGAGCGCCGAACTCGGGGGTTTTAGCAGCTCGTATCCGCGGGTCTGACATGGACCACCTCCACACGGCAGCGACCGCAAACCACGCCGGGTAAATCGGCGCGTCTAAATATGTATTTGCACAATGTTAAACTGCATTTAAATGTTTGTTTTTTTTCTCCTATTTGTCCACTCGTTTATGGAGAGCAGGCCGCCATATTTGCTCGTGACGTCACTCTGTACGGAAGCCGGGGAGGTGTTTGTTCTCTGTAAGGTATCTGCGCAACACACAGCAACGTGCGATATCCTACAATTTGTTTTGGGGGAATTAAATCTGTTTAATAATGATGCTATGAATAATACACGTATTTGATTCATTATCAGTGTTTCCAAGCAGCTGAGTAACTCACTGGCTCGCCTACACCCACATACAGAGACAAATGCCATCAGCCTCAAAGCAATCCAGTCAAAACGAGCCACAAAACAATTCAAGTTGTGGTTGTTTCCTCTTTCCAGCTGTGCCACATTGGGATATAGTTTCATCTTTTTTTTTGTAAGTGCTATTTTTCCCTCCCATGGTTTCACATCTGTGTGGTTAGTTTGTGGTTTGCATTTCATGTCTATTTGCTTCCAGTTCCAGTTTTGCCTTCTTTTGGTAATTTACCTTCGATTTTTTGCCAATCTTTGTCTTCGTGGGGAGATTATATGCATGATATCGGTGGTTTTGTATTTCCTCCGCTATCTTGATCATTTAATCATTTATCTTGGTCACTTTGCTGCTTGTGTTTCTTGTTTGTTTATTAATTTCTCACTATTCATATGTTTTGCACATTTTCAGTGTATATTACATCCCCTGTGACTTAATTAGTTATACTTAGACCATCTCGTGCGATTCAGTATAGCAGTTTTGTCATAAATTGCACCCCAAAAAAGGTACTTACATTAATCTATGATTGAGATCATGTCAGTGAGGTTTTGATTCAATGACGCATACAGTTTTGTGGTTTAGTTTAAAGCAGTCTTGATTAGACTGCATTGTATTGAGAAATGTTGCTGATATTCTGTCTATGATAAGAGGACTATCTATCTATCTATCTATCTATCTATCTATCTATCTATCTATCTATCTATCTATCTATCTATCTATATAGCATTACTTAACTCTGTTTATGTACTTGATGACTATTTAGATACATGTACTGTATATCTGACTTTACAAATCTGCAGTTAGTCTATTAAATACAAGACAATGTCGTCTTAAGTTGAAATAAAATTCTTCACAAAATAATAGTGACTTCAGATCTCATTCAAATATTACCTGCATGTGAAAGCATGATCAAATAAAAAATCAAGAAATTGTCTGTTTCCCAGTGAGTTTAAAAAGAAATGAGGGCAGAAAAACCTGCATTCACATTACCAAGCCCCATGTCTTGTCTGGTAACTCCATGGAATACAGACATTTAAATTCCAGTTTGTGTTGCTCTCGGTTGATTGCAGACGTTACTGTAAATATTATGTCAGACTACCAAGTAGCCTGCACACATATGTCTGCCTAGTAATTGTAATCAGGTCTCATTGGGCCTGAAGCTTGTTTGTTGGTGGAGAGCTCTTTGAGATGGTTTTCCTCTGCCCAGATACCATGCCGATTGTCAAATAAATCCATCACACTTCTCTTACATGTTTATTATGTTGCTCCAGTCAATTTGCTGACACGATCCATATTTCATGGTGTTTGACAAAAATGCCACAAAGAGTTCTGACTGAGGCCGAAACTGTCTGCTTCTGCTATCCTTTCATGATTGTTACTGGTAATAATCAGCCTTGACTGTATTGTAGTCAGTGGTCAGCCCTGTAATGACACCTTCTGCCTTAAATTAACAGTGTCGTATTGCAGTTTGACTCTTTTTTTATACGTATTGTGTCAGATATTGGAAGGTCTCTCTGGAGCTTGACACATATTGGAATGGAAAACTAAGAAAGAATGATGGAAATAGATCCACAAGATCATGAAACAAAGAGAAGAAAAAAGAATACAATAATAATGGGAGTCAGAATGGAAAATCCAAAACTGGTCTCATCTGTTTAACAGTTGTAAGCATAAGAATCTAATTTGCATCAGTTTTAATTCAATTTAGTGTCCCATCTTGTTCTCAGTCAGTCAAATATGTAAAATCCTGGCACATTGAATCAACTAGTGGCTTTGTTCAGTCCAGAACCATCAGACTTTAAAAAAAAATCAATTATTTCTAAACTCCTTGAACAAGAAACAACGTAGGGGGAGTAAAAAACCCCACACAAAACATTGGGCTTAAAATAACCTTTTGAGATGGATAGTCAATTCGTAAACTTTTTACTTTCAAACTTCTACCAACAATAGGTGGAAAAATGTCACTAATCATATTCAGCCATCCACCTTATCCAACCGAGTCAGAGTCACCGGGTTGCTGCAGCTCGACCTCAAGAGGCTGTGGGAGAAGACACAGCAGGTCACCAGTCCTTCAAAGGCAAAACACAAAAAGACACACAATATACACATTTAGTCAGTATAGTCACCAATTATTCTTGAATTGATGTTTTTGCAAGGTGGAAGAATAACCAAGAGAGAGCATGCAAAGTCCACACAGACAGATCTTCATGTCCCAAACCAGATAGGTTCACTTGCTTTAATGTCTTTCTTTTATTTCTTTGTAAAGCACTGTGGATTGCCTTGTGTCTGAATTGTGCTATAGAAACTAATTTGCCAGCACTAACCGCTACACCCCTTAACCTTATTTTAATTGGCTAACACTTTACAATTGAATCTTTTATTATTGTATCAAATTGTTGATGGGTGATGTTAGAAATCATTACTGTTTTCCATTATCAAGAAACGTTCCAGAACATTGGTATCTTACATTGACGTTGAAACTTTAATTGAAATCAGGTGTAAGTTTAGTAGAAAGATGGACATTTCTGAGCTGAGAACGCATTTAAATCTTTTTCTCATGTTTTCAGTTGTTAAATGACAAATCTGTGTCTCAGACAAACTGCAGACTCTTTCTTTAAAATTTCAAAATCAAAGATGAAAGATGATTGTTGCTGTAAATTTCATGTACAGTAATTGTGCCAGCAAAAGGTTTTCAAAGCTCTCTGGTGAGTCAACAGCTTTATCTTTTGTTTTTGTTCATCTGGGAGGAAAAATCCATGAGTCAGAAACTCAAATAAATGTGTAATTCTAATTAAAACACATTTGTTAAATGTGACATGAAGGCCTGAGTTGTCTGAACACTAATGACATTACTGACCTTTTAGAGTTGTCTCAGACTGCTTTTAAGTCAGTGTGAATTTGTAGTCGTTTCAGCTGTTATGAAAGATCAATGACACAAAAACCCAAAAACTGTGAAATGTATTTTGTTAATGTAGTTCTGATGAATGTATTTGTTTTCTCCTCTGTTCTGCACAAAGTGGAGGGTATTTGTTTTAAAAGGTGAAGATTTTCTATGCAAATATACATAGAAAATATTTTCTTACTCAATATTTAGTAACAGGTACATTTTAAAGTTACAACTGAATCGATTAAAATAAAATTGGCCTTTTTTTAGATGCATGTGGAAAGTTTTTTTTTTTTTTTTTCCCCATTATTGGGGGAAATAAATAAATATTGGTTTACCTTATTTAAACCACAAAAGTCCTGTCAAAATTAAAAACCTTTTTAGGGCAGCAATAATCACAAAATATTGTTATAAAATCACATATATAAAACACACAGAAAGAAAGAAGTGCATTTTGTGTGATACATTCTACTGCATGTGATGTATATTGTATTGTTTTAACCATTTTTATAAAAAGTTGGTGACATTTAAGTTGACGTTTTCTCTTCTTTCTGAGAGCTGAGCTACATGACGCTTTGTGATATTTATTACATGGACATACACATGCAGGATTTTAAATTTCCACTGAACAAACTATTTGATTTTGAGTGTGAAACTTTTCATTTGTCAAACCAAACGTCTGATGACACATAGTTTATTTTTATTTTGTTGTTTCATATTTATATTGCTGATTGTGATTAGTTTATCATTTGAACCATTACACAAAATGTATCATGAACCTACGGTGGGATATTTAAAATGAGTATGTCGCACGCACACACACACACACACACACACACACACACACACACACACACACACACACACACTCACACACAGATATGCAGGGCAATTTCCAGAATAAAGCACTAGATGGTGCTTGTATACCTTCTTGGTATTTGATGTGTGTGTGTGTGTGTGTGTGTGTGTGTGTGTGTGTGTGTGTGTGTGTGTGTGTGTGTGTGTGTGTGTGTGTGTGTGTGTGTGTGTGTGTGTGTGTGTCGAAATGAAATTGTGTCAACGCAGCACTTCGGTAACATTGTTTTAAAATAAATGTGCGTCCACTATATAGTTTTTACTTACTGTATCCCCCCAACACACACACACACACACACACACACACACACACACACACACACACACACACACACACACACACACACACACACACACACACACACACACACACGCTGGCTGCAGTGAATTACTAAGCTTGATTGTACTTGATTCTGCTTTGATTGTTTTCATTTGGAAGCAGTTTATCAGTATGGAGAATTTGGAGAACCAATCAGCTGTGTTTCTTTGATTGAGCGCCAGGAACAGTTATGAACAGACGACCTGCAATTGCTGCTTCGACTTTCCCGGTTAAATCAGAATTCTTGTTTCTTGAAAACATCAGCAGATATTTACCCGCCTAACGATGACTGGATGGGAGATGAGGTCAACTGCAGCAGGTGTCATCTCTGGGGCACACACTCTCATTTAGAGGAACAAAAGTAGGAAGAAGCTTGTAGGGTTATATCATTGAAATGCCCTGGAAACATCATTTCAGCACCTGAGTAAAGGTTGCATATACAGTGTCGTTGAACAAGCAGAATATCAGACCAAGAGGTTGAATTAGGAGGTGAGTTTGTAGGGAAAAATAGCAGCACATGACATTTTGTAGTTGCCAAAAAATGTAACTTTTCAAAACATTTACTTCATGAAAATTGAAATCACTGTGATGTAAAGCTGCGGAAAACAATAACTGGTCCCGTTTGAGCTGCAAACATGAACGAATAAATCTATTTGTGTAATGAAATGGTAGAAGTTTTGATATTTTAACATTCAGGCTGAACATCTTCCATAGAAAGGCTTCCCTTTTTTCTTGTTCATTTCTTTCTTCAGGAAATGTGTCTCGTTTTTTGCAGCCGCACACACTGAGCAGCACATTTACGCCTACGGGCCATTGTCATGTTAGTGGCGTAGCTGCTGTCAATGTTAAAGAGGTTAACTGGAACCGCCAGTATGGATGTAACAGTGATTTAATCAACAGTTAGCCACGTTTCATGCCTCCCTTTAATGCATTCAGCTAATCTTGGGGGTATCCCCATTGCTCTGTCAAGCGAGCTGTGTCATATCACGCTGCCACGCAAATCCACACCCGGGGGGCGCCGTCTCCTGCCTGTCTAAAAGTCACCATAACACCCTCTGTCACAGTGAATGTTAGCATTTCTCAGAAGTGATAGTTAGACCACAGAATAAAGGGCATGAATGTGTCAGCTTGAATTTGAATATGAGGCATCAGCGTGCCTTGTGTTTTTACCCATCCTCGCTCTCCTCCGCCTCCCCCTCCTCCTCTGCGAGGCTTTCCAAGCCATGTCGCGGCTGAAAAAATATTGCCAAAGGCTGCAGAGGGAGACGAGAGGAAGAACACTTTAGCGTGGATTCTTCAAGCTTGCCTGCCTTTTTCCCAGAGGTCTGTCGCTTCACCTAACTACCTACCGCCTTCTTCTATTTATTGGTTACGCCTGGGTTGTTTAGAAGCAATTAAGGAGCTAATTGTCGAGATTTCTGTGGACTGGGTATTATAGTAAAAAGTAAAGAGCTAATGGCTAATTGCCCAAGCAGCTGCTTGTGTTTATGAAGGAGGAGCCAACATGCCAGGGGATCCACCAGGCGTAGACGGCAATGAGGACAAGGAAGTGTGTGTGTGTGTGTGTGTGTGTGTGTGTGTGTGTGTGTGTGTGTGTGTGTGTGTGTGTGTGTGTGTGTGTGTGTGTGTGTGTGTGTGTGTGTGTGTGTGTGTGTGTGTGTGTGTGTGTGTGTGAGGTAGGGTGGGGGAGCTCATCATTGCTGTGGATCTCTGGGATGCTTCATACTGGGCAGCTGCCAGTTGAACAAGACAAGAAGGAGAACAAGAAACTCAAGTCAGAAAAGTGTCCGCGTAAATACTAATCACCTCTGAATGGCCTCTGGTATCACGTCTCCACGTCGTCCATTGTGTCGTCTCTGTTTGCATGTTAATGGTATGTTCCAATGTTTATGCCACCCTTCCCGTGTGCCTCGATCCCCCACCCATTCTGCCAGACCCCCTTTGGGCTCGCTGTGCCTGGTGGATGACAGTTAGCATGTGGCAGAGCTCTCTGAAGTGGAAGGGATCCAGGATGCGGAGTTTGTGTGCCAGCTTCAACCAGGCTGGGATTTCACCCATTTCACAGTGTCTGCCAACGGCTGGGACTGTGAATGGAAGCATTTTGAAACAATGCCTGCTTCGGCAGTGTCAGATCAGTGGGCTTCAGCAGTGGTTGGACGCAGCCTAAGGTGGTCTGGCGTCTGCCTGAAACAATCCCAGCAGCCTCTTTGGTCACATGAGGCAAAAGGGAAGTGCTAAAAGCTGCCCAACTGTACTCTCCTCCAGCAGTAGATGGTTGAGATGAAGAGGACAAAGAGGCAAAGGGATCTTCAAAGCGAGGCAGTCATTCTTTGGCTTTCTGTTGTGTTTGTTTCCTTCCAACATGACCGCTCTGATTTTAGGACTGTGAACTGAAGACGCCGCTAAGCTTTCTAAATCCCAGCTGTTTTGAATATACAGAATATTTTGAATATACAGGCACAATCAGAACGCAGCTAGACAGTTTTTGTTACAATCAGGGATGTTCCTGTTGACTAAAAATAAAAGTTTAATCAAGCACATTTGCTGATTAAAAAAAAATAAATAAATAAAGAGGGGGGGGGGGGGGCAGAAATCAGGCTCAACATATTCCAGTAACTTCTTGAATCTTTTAACTTCTCAAAGTGAAGTGTAATCATATCTTGCCTAATCATTGTTCTGATAATCTGCGTCATACTCTTATACCTAAAACACTAATATGTTTTAACAATTACAACTTGTTAAATAAAGTGCATCCCTCATCTCAATCAGAAAATAATAGAGTTTTATTTAGTTATATGTATTGTGCAGGTGGAGGTAATAACGTTTAAAAAAAACAAAACCAAAAACCCATACTAAACATTCAGGCAGCTTTCAAACTTGTGAAATATTTATAAACTCATTGTGCACAGCAACGATATATGGATGCAATATATTGCATGTCGAGATCACCATGGCTTGTATAATGTGTAAAGAGTGTCAACAAAGAACAGACATTTCTTCATCGTGCACATCGGTTCTGATCATCTGCAAGAACACTGCCTGCCTGTATTTTATTTGTGTCGAGCTGGTTGGTGTCTGCAGTGCTCAGACTTCAATTAAACAATATTCCAGTCACATCAAAACTTGTTTGGAAGCAAAACAGAAATCACACTTCCACCAAAATACCAGACTAAAGCAACATTGGCATTTGTTTGCATGAAGCGTGAACACCATCAAAATGGAAACTGCATCAAGAAGATATGTTTGTACAGCTTTCAATCTTTTCACAGGATGTTTTTATCAATATAGCAAGACTTTAAAATGCAACAATGGACATAGATTTTAATCAATACCATTTTTTCAATTATCAGGATTTTTAATCAAATCAGTTCTTACTTGCTCCATCTGTACTTTTACATATTTGTGATTTTTCAATGGATTTCAGGTTGCGCAACACAAAAACTGGTTCATGTATCTCACTGACATCAAACCTCTTGGGTGATGGTGTCTTCAAATTAACACTCTACCCTTAATATGCTTTATTATTCTCACCATAGAGATCTGTTAATTTTAGACTTTCAGTGTGACCTTAATATGCACTGCTCTGCCCACACATAGGAAATCCAATGAGAGAGACATCAACTGTAACATCCAGTGTTTGATTGACAGTCGATCTCTGGAGCGCCCTGCAGAAGGCAGTGATTAGCTTAGCAACAGGGGTGGGAGGAAAAAAAAAAAAAAACGATAACCCACCTCACAGTTAAACAAAACCTTGATTTTAAAAATTTCACCCTGTTATTAGGCTAACCTCCAAAACTTAATATCTGTAATGAAATAACATAATTTTAGTAAATTCAATTAACCTCTGTCTCGACCCCCTCAGGGCTTCATTTAACATAGATTCAACTAAGGTTGTCTTGATTGCAGCTCGGCTTTAGGTGTTACAGACCTCGCTGTCATACTCAGTGTTCAACATTCATGGGAAATATACTGTTTTATGGTAAACGAATCCGCGTGCGCCGGGTCATGTAACACATGAAGGCGACATCAAAGAAGGGAGCCATTTTGTAAGATTGAGACACAGCAGCAGTTGTGGCGAAATTTTAAAGTGAGCAAGCACAGAGGGGCGGTGTGTACGGCGCGCCGAGGCAGCAGCCTACTTTGACTGCTCATTTATTCTGTTTATAATAGCGGAGCCGATGATAAATGTCCCGCAGAGTGCACATGTGCTAAAATATTCATCAACTGGAGTCCCCCTAATTTGCGGAGGAGGAAAACCAATAAATTCCAATGTGAGCGGCAGTCATGTTATAGTCATATGAATATGCAAGACCATGGGTAGGACATTAAGATTAATCTGGCATGTACGTGCTTTTAACCATTTCCAGTGTAATGTCTTGTGTTAGATGGAGATGTGCTGGAGGAAGGTGAGAATGTGGGGGACCGAAAAAAACAAAAAAAACTGCTTCATTGAAATTCAACCTTGTGCTGTAATGGTGTTTCAGAAAATTTTAGGGTGAATGGGAGCTCAAAGCTGCAAAACAACCCAAAACTGAACTCCCACACTTCTCACTGATTAAAGAAAAGAAAAGAAGGAAACTGCTTTTTTTTTTTCTGTTCATTCTGATTTTCAAACATACACTAACATAAAAACTGCCCCTTAAGCGGTTTGGTTTTGGTAAAGCTTCATTTGTCATTATCATGTCATCAGACTCCAAACCGCATGCTTTTCAAAAACTACTTGATTAGTCAGTTCCCTCAGAGCATCACAGGGTCTTTTACAAACAGCTGGCACAGTTTTCACATTTTCCCCTCTTTCTTCCTTCTGCTGTGTTTCCTGCCCTTATCGCCTTCTTTTCCATCTCCTTTGTCTCATCCCCCCTCACCGTTATTGTCTTTCCGTATTTCTCCCTGTGTGTTTTTCCTCATCCTTTCCGCTCAGGTGTGCTGGAGGAGGGGAGAGGTGGAGGAGGAAAGGGGAGGGAGATGAGCGAGCGAGGGCTAGTGGGGGTACACTGTGTACCCCGCAGAGCCACTCTCTCTTGGGGTTAAGGATGACAGGAAGTCAGCCAGATGGCACAGAGCAGGTCTGCAGCATGTGACCTCCTCTCTGGAGAGGCAGGAAACAAGGAGGAGGGGGGGGGGGGGGGGGGGAGCCAGGAGGAGGAGTGAGGCTGAGATTAAGAAAAGGAGGTGAAGAGATGTAAAAGAAAGATGTGAGGAATGGAGCCAAATTAGCCTTGTGAATGTCAGTGTTGGGATTTGTTTAAGAGTTTTAAGGCCGTGATTCATGTTGATGTGTAGTATTTTGAATCACAGTCAATATTATAGATAAATACATTAGCTCTCTTTTGCAAAATACCTCTGAATGATAGAGCGGCCTTATAAAAATACTGATGCTAAAAAGTAGCATGAACATGTTGATCATGGTGAGATGACACTGGTCCAAGTTGCAGTTTTAGCCCCCAATAAAAAAGGCTCCAAGTCAGGAAAGTGTGACATTATCTTTGATCATGGCCTAAAGTCTTGTTGTTCAATAAGAGGAGTCTGGATGTCAGTTTATCAGTCTTATTATCTCCCGACACTGTCGGAACTTTCGCTGCCACCGTGCCACTGCACAGAACAGTGTCACTGCTGGTTCAACCATGAGACATGCAGGCAGGATGGGAGACGTTGAATAAAGTGACACCAGTGCTGCGTTAAATTAATATTTACAGGTTTCCAAAATGGACCACTTTCAACGTCTCTGTCTATGAGCACAATGAACTTTTCCAACACAAACACTGGCTTGATCATTGCTTAGCTTCTTTTATTCTTTTCCTGAATGGAAGATGGCGTACATGATGAGGTTAATATTCTCTTGTCGGTAGAAACCTGTTGTAGTGGTGGTCTTCTCTGATAAGACTGCGAAAATCATCTGCAGGAGCCTTTATTTGTATTCAGGATGAGAGCCGCTCTATGATCCCAATGACCTGAATTACAACGTCTCGATTTAATTATTTTGTTAATGAGCCGGCGAAAATGTGCTGAATATGGAAGGAATACTAAAAGAATTTAAAACCAGCATCAACCAATGTGGTAGATTCTACTTCATACTGTATTTCTTGTCGTACTGGTGCAGATTATGACAATTGAAAAGTGACTAACATCTGGTTAAAATGTTGTTTTTTGGCTGCATTTGTATTTTACAGCCATTTAACAAACTGCAACGATCCATGACGGTTCAACAAGGATCAGTTGTGGTTTGGTCCATTCTGGAGAATGAAAATACTCATACATACAACCTCAGTTACAGACTTTTCTTACTGGCATTTTTGTTTTGTATCTTTTGCATGCTCTGCTGATGCAGTTTCCTTATCACAATGAGGTTGGAATGAACGTTGTCGCCATAAAAACGATCCAGCAGAATGCAGGAGATAAAGACTAAAGTTCTATTTATGACCATCATACATAGTGTCATATTTACTCTTGATTTCATGACTTAGCACTTTTTGGCCAAATGACATAAGACGACTCGATGTAGTTGTGTGAAGTGCGTCTCGATATCAGGCATTTGAACCTGAATATGACGCACTACAACAAGCATAAATAGCTGTTCACTCATTCTGAAAGTATTTTTCATTTATTAAAAATGCCTAATCTCGATTAGGTTCTCACTGATCTTCAACTACTTCGTTCTGGATGCTTCGACTGCATTTGAGAAACTGTTGGTCTGTTTGGCTGATGTTGAACAATATTAACTTTGAGTTGCACACACATTTTAAATCAATCGATTTGAAGTTGAATACTGAGAATCAGAAGTTTTCCATCAGTTTACTATAGAATCCTTCAAACTTTGATACAGTAGTTTTGTTCTGGCTGAACACACACAATTTAAGTTAAGTTCGACGCGAGATTTGAAAACTGCAAAAGTTCAAAGCAAGAAAAAAAAGTTACTTTACAATACTGTAAATTTAATTGAAGTGCTGAGACAAATTTCTAATTAACAGTATTACGTGTAGCTTTGAGTCCCCATTAGTTTACACAGACGTGCAGAGTTCTTGCTGGAGAAAAGAAAAAAGGAAACAAACATACTATCAATCAGACATCAAAAGGTTATTTGCATCCAGTGCTCCGTTCTCGAAAGTCAATCCTGTGCAGAGTGTGTACAGTAAAACCTCCAGTTTGGTGACCCGAAAGAAGACACAACTTCATTTCCCCCAGCTGGAAGTCACATCACAAGTTAACTGCTCCAATTTACTATTGATATCCTCAGTGTAGGGGGGGGGGGGGGCAATAAATTGACAAATTTCCTCACTTATTATTGTTGTTATCAACATTCCCATGCGCCCGCAGATTTGCTCATCACATCGCACAAACTTCCATTTCATGCACAACTCCCAGTCAGCCCCCAAACCCCCCCCCCCACCCTCCCACCACCACCCACCCCCATCCTCTCCCCCCTCCTGCCTGGGGTTTCCTTTGATCTAAATTTGGCCTCAGTAGAAGATGTACACAGTCATTTTCATACGGAGGCTTTGAACACACTGATGGAGGGCCCGTTGCCGCTGCGCTCACTTTTATCCTCGGAGCCTTTTTTTCCCCTGGAACCCTGTGAGCATATGGCGAACACCCCTCACCGGAGTTTCTGACAACAGGAGGGACCGCCCACTCTTAACATATCCTATTCCCAGACTCCTTCCATCACGGCGGGTTAAGAGATGTTGGAAATTAGTTACACGAGTCGAGCTATGACAGCGATGCTTACGAGGCACTGTTTGCTTTAATAGACTCGAGAGACTTTTAAATAACCGACTGTCAGTGTGGCTGAAAAATGGACGAACATAAAGATAAATGCGAGCAATCGATACCTTGATCTCACCCACCTGCTTACCTTTCCTCCGATTCAGCTTCCATGTAGGCGGTCATTCAAGTGAAACAGCAGATGACGCATGAGTTACAATATTGAATACTGCAATATTAAATGTCTTTAATATGAAAACGGAAAACAGGATTTGCCCCTCAAAGCCTTAATTTCTGCAACTGTGTTTTGGGACGGGAAGATCGCTTTACCAAGTCTGGTCTTTCGCTTTGCTGAAACAGAAACCTGCCCATTGTTTGCTGACAGAACTGCAGTCTTTTGGTCTCACCGCCTTGAACCTGAAGTGCACCCTCATCTGCTGCCACAATGTCCGTCAAGAGACAACGACCAAGACAGAGCCGCGGTATCAGACGCCAGTGTTCTGAGAGAAAAGACCCAATGAAAAAAAAAAAGATGTTCCCCTGATGCTCACGGGAAGTTCAGCTAAATGGGCAAAGAACTGTCTGTAACAGCAAATTGAAATTTTGTTTGATAAAAAACATCAATCAGAGGGAAGAAAGATGAGAAAATAAGTTAAAAAATAAAAAAGTAGATTCGGTTTTCTCTAGACTATTTTGGGATACGGTTTAATATTTAAATGTCCATCATCTCGCACAAAAAAATATTTTTGCTGCGTTTTAAAACAAGTCAGGCCTCGTGTACGCAATGTTTTAAGTGAAAAGTTTCACATTTATATGGAAACATTTTGCAAACGATGATTGTTTACATAGCAATGCCAGAAATGATGCAGTTAGCACATTGGGCCACTAGTAGATGCTCTTGGTTGTTTTTGTAATGAAACTATGCACAATCAGTTAGAATATTTAAAAAAAGTTATGTTTTCAGTGACTTGTGTAAACGGACACCTAAAATGCAGTATTTTATTTTTGAAGACGGTGGCATGTAAACTTAAGTTTTCCCTCACAGAACCACTTCGTTGGAAAATGAAAGGAAAAAAAAAACAGCAAGTCGGCTTTGCCAAGAAAAAATAGCATATGTGCAAACAGATTTAACTCAAACACTTTAGGCCAACTTGATATTGTTTACCCAGCGAGGCTGTGATCCACCGGATCTGAGAATATAACATGACAACAACAAGCTACTAAGATATGCTCCCACTTAGCTCTTTTGAAGGAAGTAATTAGAATATATTAAGTCTGAAAACATCGTTTCTGGAAAGTGCATTGTACTTTATCGTCATTTAAAATTGTCACTAGGAACATCACCAGTTCACACTTGGGCTGTAGTAAACTTATAGGCGTGGCAGGATGGGTTTTTGCGCGGTCCGACTTTAAACTTCTGGATGGTGTGGAAAGAACCTGCAACCTCGCTCCTCTCAGGAACAGGAAGAGGAGGAGGTTCAGCAGGAGCTGTACGCTGCTGTTCACAATGAGAAAGTTTAACCTGACTCACAAGAGAACGACTTGAACGGCTGCTGGCCGCTTCTGTGTTCTTCGCTGGACGTCTCCGAGTCGTTCACAACCCTGCCTACATTTTTACCGTACTTTCTGTTGTGGGAGAGTTGGTCCTGGGTGCGCTTTGCCGTACCGTAACCTCCCGCTCCGCCACGTACTGTGCGGCAGAGCAGCGGCTTAAGTGATGAAAAAAATGGCAATAAACTTGTAATCACAATTAAAACTGCCTCGACAGTCATTTTATTTACTTGGATGAAGATTATAATCTTTCTATTGTTAAATCGCGGCTCCGGGAGGGCTGTTATGCAGTAAGTCCATGATCAAAAATACATGTGTTTACCGGAAGGGATACAACATTTATCTCATTACCATTTCTTAAATGTTTACAGCCATTGTCTTCCCTTACACTGCAAACACTGTGCCGTACATGTAAAACCGCTGCCGGGGTTGTTTTCATGCTTTTATCTTAAATACATTCTTTCCAGATTGTTCAGCCCCAGAAATGGGTAATTACCATATATTATCACCTCCACAAGCTCCACCACTAGGGTTGCCATGTTTGAGGTAATTATATCACTCCCAAGTTGTCTGTATAATCACTTAACTGAAGAAGCCGCCTGGTATTCGAGAGAGCGTCAACACAAACGCAGAGGAGGTTTAAAATCTTTCCTTCAGCCCGAGGGAAACACAGAGGATAGTATTTTGAAAATCAAAGGGATATGTGGAGCCGTTATCTGGGCTTTATTGAACTGATCTTTGTTCTCCGTATGACCCGAGGACATTTATGGCATCCTTCATGAACAAAACAAGGCAGAAATCCAGTTGACCACAATAAAATGAGGGAGGAATATTAGTTTGTTACTGAGGAGTTGTGATGATCGGTGCTCATTGCTGCCTTTCAACGGAAGTTTCAATTTGGAGCTCATGTTTGATGCACAGGCTGAATATGTAAATACACAAATATACAAAAAAACCCACACAAAGCAAAGTTGTTAAATCAAAGGCCAATGTCCATGCAGCCTGGGACTGTTTGGTTTCTCATCCATCTTCTGGACCACTTTAGCCAAATTGTGGTGGGTTAATTCTGGCTGAACTTCTGGCAAATAGATTATAGATAAATAGATACACGGGTGTATTGTTCAGCTAGATTAAGAAAAAAACTGTTTTATCATTTAAAATTTGATGCAACATTTGCTCTTTGCCTGTGTGATTATTTGCAACATGAATGGGCTTTTCCTAGGTCTTTAGAAGAGGACATACAGTCAACATAATTAAGTGAAATACACCTAGGAGAGTGTGCAAATTGCTCCCATATAGGTAATTAATAAGCTTTATTTATAAAGCACCTCTAATAGCATAAGAGAAACACATTCTTATCATTAATTATGTTCATCAACATATAATAATACAATAATGTCCTGATGATGAGGTATCATCATAGAGGTCAAACAAACTTCAAACAAAAACCAGTTTGTAAAAATAAGTTTTTAGTTGTTTTTTATAAGCAATGTCAAGTCCATTCAAAACTTTGGCTATAAAATGGACCCCGAAGATCACTTGGAGCCAGTGGAAAGACATCACACGTGGACATTTATTTAGTGATAGCATGTAAAATGAAACCTCCAATCATACTGATATTCTATATCAGTATGATTGGACACATCAAAAATAAAGAATGTTGCAATTTGATGTAAAACAAATATGAGGTACTTTGATACATTTTAGTGTTTTTCAACATGGTCATGATAGACAAGTCTACATAGAAAAAAAGTGTGAAATATATGAAATATGATCACCGTTATGTATTTTGCCAAATTAGAGATTGGAAATGTGCATATTTGAGAAAAAAAGGTGCATTTTATTTGCTGCTTGAAGTGTCCTTCCATGATCAGCTTGAGTTTCAGATAATTTTCCTGCCATTCCAAGAGTTTCATATATCCACATAGAAGATTTGACGTTCAGCCTTTGAATATCTGAAGCGAACAGGGAGTTTTGGAATGCCTATCTAACTCCTATACTTATACCTCAGCCTCTCCCTGACCAGGAGCCCATTTGAGGGATTTAAGTTGTAAACAGCACACCCATGTTGAGACGCATCCGACTTTTTCTGTGCACCACAGACACCATTATCATTCCGATGCTTATTCCAGCTGACGGTGATATTGGGCTGTGTTTCCGTGTTTGGTGTTGTCTGTTTCCATCGCACCAGCTGTTGGGTTATTTATAACAGTGGTTGCTGATCTAAATGAGCTAGTAATTAGGCAGCAATGCTTTTGAGGAGACATCCGCTCCTCCCTCGCTCCCTCCCTCCCTCTGCCTTCTCTCCATCTCTCTGTTTTGCCCTCACTATCGCTCTCTCCCTGCTGTCCCCCAGCTCACCGGGAGACAAGTTGGAGATAAAGGGGGAGACTTGACTTCACTGAATAATTGAAGGGGTTTTTACAAATGAAGCAGCTCACTATCTGACCCCATAAAGGCAACACGCTGGTCCTTATCAGAGCCAAACAGAAATACTCATGTGTACACATAAAAATAAAAGAAATCACACTGACCCACTAATCCAAACCCCTTCCAATAGGGGTACGGAATTAGCGTGAACGTCACGGGGCACGAGGAACAGGGTCAGTTGACTGTCTTCCAGAGTTGGTTTGGGGTTCGACTCTGATCGGCAGCTTTATGAATAGCGAACGCAGTAAAAGTTGACCCGGCTCAATCACGTTGTCCAAATGTCTTTTAAATGCACCCATAACTGTCAGTAGAAACATGGATTTGGACCCGGCTGGGCTGTTCTGTAGAATTTGTCAAATATGAATGCACAATTCAATCCATTTCAGAAAAGGGAAAACAAATACCATGATCATCCCCTAAATGCCAATAAGTAAAAAAAAAAAAGAAAAGAAAGAAAAAAATCCACGTTTGTTTGTTTTTTTTCATCTGGCTGGAGATTGTAGCATGACACACATACTGTGGCATCCTCAGTTGACACCAGAGGACTTTCATTTGTTCACACCCCGCCTTCTTCACATCCCCGTTATTGCAAAAAAAAAAGAAACAAGAAGAAGCGGAAAACATGCCTGTAAGCTCCCCCCCCCCCCCCCCCCCCCCTCCACTTTCCCCCCGGTGAACACCCCTTTACCTCATGCTAATTTCCAACTTTCAAAGCTTGTAAACTTTATCTAATTATACACAAGTCAATAGACTCCCTCGCCCAGATTTTTGGCAGGTTGCAGTGTTAATTTATGAAAAACAAATCTGAAATATGCAGATGTCTTTTGTTTGAAGCAGCTGTTTGGTCCTGTTGCCAGGTTTCAATCAGGCGGTCTCTGGGGACGCTGCCATGTGCGATCTGTGGCCAGGGCCCCCCGTTTGATGTCTGACAGGGACGGAGGGACGGGGCTCACAGACAACCAGTCTACTGTTACTGTACATGGAGTGCAAGGCTCTCGAACCACTGCTGTTGTTTAGTGCTGTAATTAATTCTACAGTCAGTGCGGAATAACAACATTTCATTTGAACTAAACTCAGCCAGAATTAAGTCATTGATCACTTTTTTCCTGGATACATGTTTTTAATTTGTGTTTATTTAAAGAGTCCTATGGCGTTTTTTTAATTCATTTTGTAGTGGCCATTAAGAGTTCATTGTCTTCTTATGTCTTATTATACAGGAGTCATACTTTGTATTTTCTATTTTTATTAAAATGTCTTGTGAAGGTACAGACAGAAATAGATTTTTTTCTTATTTTGTGCATTTTTCTTATTAACGGCCTCTTTATTTTTGGTCCACTACCAGCTTTTGCTCACCTCCATTCTTCGTGTACTTAATTGTAAGAAGTCAACTTGAACTTTTTTTTCCTCTCTCTTGTATAAAAATCAGAATTTGTGTCTCAAAGCTGAGGAAGTTTTAACCATCAGGATGCCAAGGCACATTTTCGTCGGCCGTGTTCTGACAAACACTGTCAGCCGCATTCATTGCTAATTTATGGTGCTCATTAAGTGACGGGCACACACACACACACACACACACACACACACACACACACACACACACACACACACACACACACACACACACACACACACACACACACACACACACACACACACACACACACACACACACACACACACACACAAAATCGGAGCAATTATCATTTATCTTGATATATTATTTACTAGGGATCATTTTCCTGCTTGGTTGGGGACTGGAGCGAGTGAGATGGAGGGAAGGATGAATGCGTAGGAGGGAGGGGGGGAGGGAGGGAGGGAGGGAGGACCGCAGGGGTTTCGAGACAGCTGGCAAGAAAAGCAGTGAGAGATATGAAAGACAAGAAAGACAATGTGATGAGGACGTTTGAAGTGATGGAGTTTTGGTGTTAGACTTTATACAAAATCTTCATAGCATTTTCTGTCCAAATCCCCCAAATTTGTTTGCTGTGGCAAAAGGAAAAGGAGAGAGTTACACTTTTTATTAACGCTATGTGTGCTAACTCAATACATCGCTAAAGGATTAAAACACTCCTTCATTCCGGAATCAAAAGTGATTTTAGAGTCTTATTGACTAATCGCACAATTTTCTGCTCACGTGTTATAGAGTACACTTAGATTACATCCAACGAGCACAATAAGCAATGTAAGAAGTGTGATAATAGAGCTGGTTTTGCAGTTTAGAGATCCAACCAATCAGATAGCTGCTTACTGACAGCACCTTCATAACATTTCATCAATATATGGAGTAAATGACACATGGAATATGCATGATATAGAGATCTGGAGAAACGAATGTGATTGATCAGTTCAGCATGCTGTGATTGATTACTTTGTACTTATTAAAGATGCATTGTCCCGCGCAGACCGATTACACAATGTCACACAATGTCATGATAAGACTATGAATCAGGCTGATATTAACCACATTATGTTTAATATTTTAGCATGAATAATTCATTACCAAATTCATTTTGACATCAGTTTAATTACCAGGTAGAGCCAGGAGTGGCAGCCTAATGGGCATTTACTCCACGGTTAATGTTGGGCAACTGGAATTGATGTGGAATCAAATCTGCTGGACTTCTTTGCAGGAGGTCACTTCCAAAGCAAAGAGGAAATGCAAGGTTTTCCTGTATCATTGGGTGCATAATAAAATAGCTGTCACTATATGTCTCCCTTGTGAAAGGCACTTTCACTCGTCAATTGATGAGTTTAAGATTTAGTCAACTTTCTCCCAAAAGTAAAAACTAGTTGCAAAACACAAAACAAATCTTCCTTTATGTAAATATACATTTTCAGTTTCTATCTTTCACATATCATGTATAGCATAGCATTTCCATAGCCTACCATTGGGTGAAATTAATGTATTGTGGCCTTGTCTGTTTTATGAGTCCAAAACTCAATTTGATTAGCATTACAATCTTATAAACGCTTTGCAGTTTTTTCAGATGCATTTATTTGGCCTTTAGGGCTCATTCAGGCGTTAACATGCGTTTCCGGTGATCCAATCACATGTGGTGAGCCCTGATGCAGAATGTTTACACTTGTCTGCATCATGAATTTCAGGCTAACCATTTGAGATTGGATTGAGTCTCGGCCACTTCCACTGAATAGCCTGACACGCAGGTATGGGACATGCAGCTTGCGCTGGACGGTGTCCCCTGCCCGGGCCGCCATAAGGCACCGTGTCCATGATGGCCATGTTATTTTCCACAGTTTTGTTGGAAAGTTAGAAAATTTTAAAGACTGTATAACTGTTCACTGTTCACATGTGGTCAGACGAGTTTCCTACCTCCTTGAGAAGCAGTTTGAAAGAGCTTTAGTTCCTGTTCACTCTTGTCTTTAGGGGCTCGCCACTTCATACACAAGACAAATTTACATACAGTTGTAATCGTTAAATACATTAAACACATTTTCTGTCAAGTAACATGGTTTGCTGTTGTGATGTAATCATTTTTTTCCCCCTTTTCAATCCAGTTTTGTTCCTATGTGATCAATTACATGGCCATCTAGAAGCCACTTTTAGATCGAACAGGGAATAAAATGCTACAACTTGTTTGGTGTTAAAGAGTCAGTTTCACGGGTATTTGACACAACATGGAGAATGTGAGAATAATTTTAGGGTTGTTTTTAAAGGATTCAATTTTGAACACAACATTCACAAGGTTTGGTTTTTAAGAAGGGAAGGCTTAGATTCTGTGATTCTTTGAGGATAATGCCTTTTAAAGTATAAATTACAAGGTGAACGCAATGTGAGTTGGTCTGAATGTCAAAAACAACAGTTTATGGTGCAGTTTGCCATTATAAGAAGCATTGTTTTTGTACTTTGCACATTTTGGTGAAAATGGTGGAAACAAATTAAGTGTGTGTGGAAAGAAGCTGATAATCACCTCAATTTATCTATGACGTCCTGATATGTGTTTTTCTCTGTGGTCCTCATTACTCCAGGGCTGGCCGTTCGTCACCGAAATGTCACCGACATCACATTGTAATTAACATTATGAATGTTCTGCGTCCGTGCTTTGTTTTCTTTATCTGCACCCTTTTACATTCTTCACTTTCTCCTTTTTCGGTCTTTTTGCCCTCCTCCCCTTCCTGAGTGTTGTCTGCTAGATTTTCTTGTGGTCCCTTTCATTTACCCAAATCTCTTTTTGTTTTTATTCCTTCCCCTCATTTCCGTGGCTGCCTGCCTTCCTCTCTCTGTATCTCTCTAAGTTTCTTCCCCTTTTGTGTCTCGGTGACAGATGCGTAATTGAATGATGAATGTCCCTTCATTATGCTCTAATTGAACTGCTGTTTTCCTTTTTTTTTTTCCTCCTTCCCCCATTGGCTGGCGCCTGTGCGGCTGGGCTCGCCTGATTGGTGGAGCGGTTGGTGTTGCGGGTTCAGGCGTGGGGTGGTGGTTGGGCTGCCCCTCCTGCCAGCGAGCGGTGGCTGGCAGGAGGGGCAGCGCTGCTCTCCATCTGTCTCCTCACACACACTTACACAAACACACCACGATAGTAGCAATGAGCAGCCCACCGCCAGCCAATCACCCCAGCCTGCATTCTCACCTCCAACACAGGGGAATGACGCTGGTGTGACAGACTGCACATGCTCTTGTGAATCTTAATAAATTATGCAAATGTTCCCTGTTGAAGGGTCGGATATTTTGGGGGCGCTTTAATGTTGACATTTTGCCCTTGCCATCTTGTCTTCACACTATTGTCTTGCCTGATGTTGCTGAAGTCTCTCAATCCAAACTCCTCCCCCATCTGTTTCACCTCTTCCACCCGAACAATGTCACACACACACACACACACACACACACACACACACACACACACACACACACACACACACACACACACACACACACACACACACACACACAAATTTAATCTCACACATGAGCAAGGACACATCCATGCACTGACATACGCGACCAACATACAGGCGCACATAGACATGCATTAAAGGCGCAAACATACTGACACACACTGGTGGGTGTCTTGGACCGGCCCTGACCTGACAAGCGGGCGATGAAGATTAATGCGTCCTCTCTGAGTGACAGGCTGGGGAATTGAAGGGCAGAGGGCCTCGTTAATCAAGAGCCTGACAGGTGCCATTCAGGCCCTCTGAACAACCGCAACTCCCCGCCCCACACACACACACACACACACACACACACACACACACACACACACACACACACACACACACGCACGCACGCACTTAAGAGCACTACCACACAGATACCCATTAAGATTCAAACATAAAGCCTCACCAAAGCAAACGTACACGCATTCCTCGCCATCCCAACCTCCCCTCGCTCACCTCGTTCTCCTACCATTTCCACTTTTCCAGTCCAGCAGACTTGCGTTAAGCACAAGCAGACTTAATCATGCACTGCCAGAATTAAAACTCATTCCTCACAGCCAGGCTGCCAGCGCGAAAATAAGAAAATCAATCGAGTGCTTGGCAGGCCTGCCCATGCTCACAGACTCGGGGTCTTTTTCCGTATTCATTTGGAGAGGCCTTGATTCTGAAGGGGCCTAAGTGTAGCCAGTCTTTATGATCATTTATTATAATTTACCAATAACACAAAGTCTTAGGATCATTACTAGCCAAGCATTAATGATTGATTCCCTAATTCTCCCTGAATTTCTTTTTGAATTCAAGGCCAGAGGAGAAGTAGGAGAGGATATATCTGTATTATCTTTGGTTAAATGAGCCGGCTTAATAGGGAAATTGTTTGAGCACACTATGGTCATGCTTTTTTTACTTTGGATAAAAGCTGGCAGCTCTAAATGGTATTGTGTCTAATATTTCTTTCTTCATGAATCAAACGTATTAACACCAAGGCAGGGATTGAAGACTCAGAAAATGAGAGCTGCATTCTAAAAGATTCATTGCATTTCTTGCTTTAGTATCCAATTGTTAAATTATCGGTAAAAATTAAACATAGAGCCCAAAAAATAGGCACTTTGAAGTACACTGAGTAGCACTAATATGTCCATCAGCAAGTGTATTAACTTCAGAATAGATACAATAAAACATTTTTTAATGCCTCAAACATATTTATGTTTTTGTAATAACCAAAGAATAGAACCATTCTCCCTCAGTCTTGATGAGTGTTACGCTGTAATAATGAAGAAGAATGTTTCATTATTTCTGCTCTCAGCAATAAAACCAAGACCTTATCCTATATCCTTTTACCTGGCCCCGTTTCTGTCCGTTAGCCTGCGTTTCACTTTTGCAGCCTGCTTTTATTAGCTAATAGAACTTAATATTTCATGAGCTATTAATGGCAACCCGGCTCGTAATTAGTACTCTGTTGGAGAAATGCAGGCATGTATCTTCATTAGGCATCGGAGCAAGTCTTTTCATCTTCATTACAACCTATCCGCATCATTTTTCACCCGCTTATTATGCCTTTGTTTTTGTTACTCGCTTGTCGGCGCTTTCTCATTACGCAGTGGGATGGTACTCGACCAGCGACAGGGCCACGAGGGAAAACATGGCTACGTTTTTGCAAATTTTGAGGAACAATCCCAAAACAAAACGATGGAATCAGACCTGATTTTTTTTTTCCACTTTAGACTGCTAATTATATGATTTATAAAAAAAAACACTGAGTAGTTACTTAGCTTCTGCTCAGTTTCACATTGTCTGGCAACACCTATCCTGTGTTTCCATGCTCAGCAGAGCTTAATGGGGATGAGAGATGCATTAAGCAAATTGTGTTCAAATCCTTCAGCACATAAGCTCTCAATGACACAGCCACATAGTTAATGACAGACAAGACCATTGACCTTTGGACGCTCTGCTCACTGTAATAGTATTTGAAATGTCAAGCCCCTTTGTAATAAACTGTGGCGAGTCCTGTAGATAGTGTTTTGACAAGAAAAATGGCTCCTGAGACATCCTCCCGAAATGTTTCTGATATGTTTTTAACACGGATCCATAAAGTCCTGTATTCCTTATTATCCCTTATTTCACACAATTCGTCTAAAATGCTCCGGAGTGCAATCAATTGTTAAGACCATCCTCCGTATCACCAAAATGTCCTTCTCTTCACATCCCAATTGTCGTTTGTGATTGTTAGTGGAATCCTGCTCATATCTGGAAGAGCACTGATGACAATTTGCTGGCGAAGGCCTCAAGGGCGTGCATGGCGGTGAAGCAGCCATTGCTCTTTACCACGGCAATTCATGGGGCCTCTATTTCCAGTTGTATTATCTTAATTGTCCTGGCAAGTATGTTCAGTGGTTATATTATCAATTTATGGCCCCTCTTGCCACCCCATTAATCGAGCCGTTAAAACAGTGTAACCAGTGGTTCAAACTCTGCGAGACGAACATAAACCTGTCCCAAGATCGCCTGTGGCACAGGAGGAAAGATAGCGATCTGATAGGAAGGACGGCTGCTATTTTTCTGAAACATTCTTCTGCAGGTATCTTGTCATTGCAGGAGACATTGGTTTAGAGCTAAATTATTGTATGTGGAAGCAGAAGCAATATAGAAAAGAATAATTTCACTATTGTTATGGCACTGGAGAAGTTATCGCTCCGCCCTGGTAATGAAAAGATGAAGATAGAGTACAGGTAGGCTGTGTGTGCGCACATTAAGATAACGTAAAGCCAGTCAGCATTAATCGTAAACGTTCTACCATGATTTTCTCAGGGTAGGGTACAGTGCGAATACAGTCTCTGAATCCAGAATACTTTCACATTTTTCAGCCACATCCCGAAAGTCTTTCATATCAGATGCCAACAAGCATCACGAAGCAGAGACAGAGGTCACAATCTTTTCACACCGCCACCTGTTATCATGAGCAATAAGTTGACAACTGATTGGCAGCTGAACTAAATCGATCTGTTGATGACGACTGCTGAAAGCCCCGGAAAGAACAAATAAAAGTAGTTTGAGTCTTCAAAACGATTCCCACTAAGTCAAGTATACATGTGTCTTTTGGTTTTGTTCAGATCTGCGGGATTGTAAATTAAACTGTTTGTCAGTCGATGAAGGTTTTGTTTGAGAATAGCTCGGTGTATTTCAGGCTGTTTGAAGTAGTGGCTGCTTATGATTACAACTGAGGGAGATAGTCAGCCTCCTGGTGATGTCATATGTCACAGGTCAGAGGTCCAATGCCTGATCCAATTATAGGCTTGTCATATACTGCACATGATCCACATGACTGGGAAGTCACCTGCTAGTTGACTGAGAGCTGCACTACCTCATCCATAAGTCAAAGAATCTGCAGCCGCACAAGTAAAGTCTTTCATATGTGGAAATATTAGGAAAGTTTGCTGAAAATCTCTTTTGAGAATTTGGACTGGTGCCATGACTGGTATTTTGAACATGCAAGAGTTCCATCAAATCTTGTTGCAGTGTAGATTCCAAATCTGCAAGCGGCTTTTTCCCATGCTATCTATTTTGCCTCCATCTCTCTCTCCAAACGCTTCGCGTCTCCAGGCTGAAAACTGCACCGGCAGTAATTGCCTGACCTTTACGGCAGCGAGATAGTCTCATTAAGCCTGATGGATAATGATGGCGCCTCTCCATGCTACGTGAACCTCTGTGATAATGAAACAACAGAACAGCCCCGCTGCTCCACCAGGGGGTCACGGGAGGAGGCTGATAGCCCAGAGAGAGCAGCCCGTTTCTGGCTAACGACAAGACCCAGAGCCCCCTGTAGTGTCACCCTTCTCCTGTGCGTCCACATGGGAGACGGCGGCGTCAAGGTAGTATGCTGTTCCCGTCTCAGTTTTTACATTCCTCTGTTTGATTGGAGCCCTTGATAGTCCTGTGATTGGTGGTTCTTCCCATTGAGGAAGATGAGTCATCGGGCAGTTTGGAAGCGAGAGACTTTATATGCAAATGAAAGTACAACAGCAGTTTTGGCAAAACTAATTAAACTCCCAAGCATTTCACTTACATATACTTTGTTTTAATGATTCACTCTCAAGTCTGTAAAAGTCATCACTGTAATTGAAAATAAAATTCTTTCCTTTTAGAGCCTCGAATAAAATTGCTGTGTATCATTTGGCCAAATATTGATCTTCTCGACTGTAAAACATGGAAATGACGCGTCCGTACCAAACACAGTTTTCTTAAACGTGGCTACTAGTTTCCATTGCAAGCAAGAAAAACAACTCAAACAGAGTCAGTCACAGATCAAGCACAGCCGTGATACTCCGTGCCAGCTCGGTTTATGAGGTTTAATCAGCAAGCGTAACTGAAAACACCTGTGTTTGTGTAAAGAACTTTTAATGATTCCTCACTGTAACGGATTGTGTATCTTCATGGAGGGCGTTTGTCATACCTTACCTGCCACAATGAAACTACATAACTGAGCTAAACTTTACATGTTAATTGTTTTCTTCAAACTTTATAATGACTGACTCGCTTAAGCAGGACTAATTTGGATAAATTGGAGCTAATTATAGGAAAAACAATAGAGACTTTAAACTTTTAGCTCTTAAACGTCCTTGACTGTCACTATAAAGCTTCAGGAAGTTGTAGAAGTCGGGTATAAGTTGAGAGATGCAAGGTTAAAAAACACTGCTTATTCAAATACTGGCCAATCGCTCCTGCTCAGTCCTGAAAGCATCTTTACGAAACTAATGCATGAGAAACTCACTATTTTAAGGAAAACAGGGACATTGCAAAAACAGATGTTTAATATTCCAGTTCATGTTTATGTGCACATCAATCAAGAGACAAAGATGCACATATACATGTTTGAGCCGCAAAGACCATTTCCATCACAGCAGATCTTTATCAGTTCAAACATTACTGTCATCTGTTTGAATTATTAACACCCACGTTTTAATCAGCTAGCAAGCTCAGTAATAACAGCTGTGTTTGTCAGTGACATTTTAGGTAATCGTGGTACAAGCAGAAATACAAACATTTCTACAGTAGTTTCCATGTTCTCGCTGTGGGTGTATTGTTTTTTTTTCTTCAGACGGGGTTTTTGCAGTTAAGGTTTAGTGGACGTAGGTTTGAGTGTGTGTGTGTGTAGTTGTCTGTCTCTCTCTCTCTCTCTGTATTTGCAATGTTCTGGACTGGTGACCTGCCTGGGGTGTATTCTGCATCACCCCACAGCCATGTGATCAGCTCCGGCTCCTCTGAGCTGGATAGAATTGTAGAGAAGATGGATGAATTGTGGACCTCAACAAGAAAATTGACATTGAAGTGTATTGTATTGAAAGACGCATATTGCAAAGATTTTTGTTGATGACCGCGAGGTCATGGATGAAATTAATGGATGACAGCTCAGATATGACGATTTGTTTGATTGAGATGTTGATTTATAAAAAAAAAACTCCTCTCCTAGTCTGCTTGTTTTGAAAGTTGGGATATTATTTGTTAAACTCTATTCACTGATGCTGTGAGGTATCGGCGTAAATTGGTTCAGACGCTGCAATCATAACTTATCTTAAGCTTGACCTTAGCCGAGACGCATGCGGCTGCGCGGGTTATGAATCGTAGACGTGGTCAATGAGAAATGTGGCTTGACGTATGGGAGCAAACGTGTCATTTTCTACTGCAAGGTCTGCAATGTGTGACATTAACAGAGGAGTTATCACCCCTCTGTTATTGAGCTGATGTGTGCACACAGATGCACTAACATTTGTGAAAATGCAGAGAAGGGCACATGTCCTCAAAGCGATCATTAATTATCAGCATCACTCTACATCTGAGCGTCAAACAGGGGTCATCTCTGACCAATATTAATGAGAAAGAGGGTCAAACTGATGGAGGAAATGGAGATAATCATCTCTCCATATGGTGTTCGCTCATTGATTCCTATACGTAAACCTCCTAATGAGCAGATTTGTTAGGAAACTTAAGTTTTTTTTTTCCTGAAGTGCATTTTGATAATGACTGTTGGATAGTGGCAGTATACAGTCATTATAGAAAGTGATGGCCATTGTGTATGTGTGAACAAAACTGTCAGTTTTTCCTGTTTTTAATAATAATTCACCCCAGAGGCGTTAGTACAATGCTGCCCAAGGTACGAGCTGAACTTACGTGATTCCCTTCTGAACCATTAATGTTCTTATAAGTTGGTGTCGTTTTTGATGTAAAGCCACAATGAGTACGGGAGAGTTGGGTGGAATGGTGTTGGGTGGGCTGACCAAAGGGCAGATGTCCCAGTCAAGCAGCCAAAGCCAGCAGGGGGTGCTGACACCCTGATAACCATGTGCTAACTCTCCTCCTCCTCCTCCTCCTCCTCCTCCTCCTCCTCCTCTCTCAATATGGTTGTGGTCTACAGATTCTCTTCTTCGCTCTGGGAATGTGTGGATGTTCAAGCTTGGCGAATGGTAGGAGCATAAACTGGCTGGACTGTGTTTAAAATAACACAAAGCACATTCATGGCAAATAAAGCCTGTTTTTTGGGGTGTTTTTTTTAACGTTTTGCAGCTAATTAATTATTTTGCAAATAGTCATATATTAGGCTGTGTAGAGTTTTCCTGTCATATCCTTCACTTTATTTAAAAAAAAAATTTGTGTTTAAAAAAAAAAAATACAGTCTGGCAGTAGGATGTGAGTTCACAATCATCTGTGCAATTTGTTAAATGTCATGTCTCATACAGTCCTCTTGGTTATTGTGCTTTCAAAGATTACAACAGAATTAAGTGTATTCTGTACAATCTGAGCATGGTAATAGGTTGAACTAACTAGTGCACACATGCACCACTGAGATGTTTAATTATATCTGAAACAATGATTAATCTGAAATGCCCTAATTATTAAAAGTGTATTGCTGCTCAGGTAATAACTTTCTAATTAATGGCACAATGATTGTACAGTTGAGGTTTCAAGTGCTGAAATATGTCTTCGGTGCAAATTATTATGTCTTCACAGGATTCAATAACCCATAGCATGAAATTATTGTAGCTGATTCTCAAAACTGGAATGTTAAAAGGTATGTCATATTTTAACTATTCTGATGACGATTAGTTAACTAATTAACTTTCAGTGTGACAAGTGCTTTCATTTAATTCATACCTTAATATTATAGAATTTCAATTTAAAAGCACCTGATTCAAATATACATTATATTATAAATGTATTGTTTTTTAGACTTTTTTCTTCATTTTTCCTCCCAGTAAATATAAACATTCTTAGACTTAATATTTGTGGCATGAAGTGAATTTTCTTCAGTAAATGTTCATTTATATCAGACAAATATGAATGAACTTTGATGGCTGTGGTGTTTTAGTATTTTGGATTTAAAATGAGTGTCAACACAATTGAGAATATCACATATTTTCCTCTTATTTTGTTATATTGGGCTTTTTCTAGTCTCCTCTGTATTTATATTAATTGCTGCATTGTGATAATATTACCGATATGATTTCATTTGGACTCATTTCGAATCAACTCCTCAGTGACTGCTGTGATAAATTACAGATGACTTGAGTATAACGTGATGAGTACAATTTCCTCAGCCACACTAAAAGCTTGGCTGTGCCGATACAACTGTTGAGCTCATTTGAGGCCTATTAAAGATGGAGATATTTGCTTTATAAGTATTTTGATATTTGGAAAAATGAATGCAGGAGTGCATGCTAAAGTTGCTCAATGGTCAATTATAAATAAATAAAAGCACATTTTTGTGTTTCGCCTTTTGGTTTTGCCTAGAATTTATGTGCTCAGGTTGAATTTTATCCTACAGATTTCAACAAGTGATTATAAATGAAAGTAATTGTGCATAACAACCTTTGATGCTGTTAAGCAGACTGAAATGTGTCTCCCAATATCATTATTTAATGCACCTAGTATCATTTAATGACCTTCGATTGAATTTTATTCTGCTTCATGCATGCCAAGATTTTCTGTCTTCTCTTGATATCAGCAATTAATATTTCCGGTGACACCTTTTTAACGATACACATCCTCCTGACTCAGAAAATATATTACATTCCACGCAGCGACTTTCTTCCAGGATGATATAAAATCCTCGGTGTGAGATTTTCTCAGCGGCGTCTTAATGCTGCATCATAGCATGAGCTCATGTGGCGCTGCAGCGAAGCGCGGGGCTGCACACTGAGTGCTGTGTGCTATGTGCCAGCTGTGGGAGTGGGTGGGCAGGCTGCAGCTCGAGCCAAACCAGGCAGGCTGGAGTGGATCAGTTCTGTGATACTGCAACCCCCGGGGCCTCACACCCAAGGGAGGGGGGTCACAAGTTCAGCTCCCTCGCATGCTGGGCACACAAGTAACCCCCGTTGCACTTTTTCCTCTGCGATATGTGTTACGTTGATGATGCAAAAGTTGCCATATGATATTCAGTGGCAACACGCGGGGATAAAACACATTGATTTGTGTCGCACAATGCTTTTTCTTTTCAAAAAAAAAGTCTCAGAGTCACTTGTCCTGTTTGTGTTTCACATCATCTCCAATCTATTTCAACATGGCTGGGGTGTGTACATCATCAGGCCGTTGAAATAGCTGCATTACAAATAGCCCCTGGTCCCCCTCGGAGGACAGCATGTAAAACATATCAAGACCTCTGTATATGTATTCAGCCTCTCATGAGGTGAGAGCGGCAGTGAAAATACCCCGAGAGTGGCCCTTCACAAAGCATTTTATTGGACTGCCCAACCAACGCTCATGGGTTCAAGGTTGTCATCTGCCGCCATCTACAAAAACGCTGCCGCTGTTTGACTTTCACGCTGAGGTGCTAAAAGTGAATTTGGAGTGGGTGATCTATCTTTTGAAGGTATCCATTGGGCTCGTTGTCATAGATTAACATGAGGAAAACTCAATCAGAGTTATATTACTACAGATATTTTGAAATTAGAAGACCAAATGAGGCTGTGAGTTAATCGATGGTGCCTTCAGTGTTGATTAACTGATAATGACGGTGTCAAACATGTCATGCAGCGGTTACTAGTATGTGAGATATACCACTGGATAAGATGTATATGTGTGTGTGCGTGTGCGTGCGTGTGCGTGCGTGTGCGTATGTGTGCGTGTGTGTGTGTGTGTGTGTGTGCGTGCGTGTGTGTGAAATTATTATTTGTAATTAAATGTATGAATTTATTAAAACAATAAGCCTATTAAATCTGTAGTTAAACCTTTTCTAATCTTTTCATTGTTCATTTAACTTTATGGTGATTATCTTCTTAATGCAATAATCAAACTTAGTCTCTTTAATCAATATCAAATACTATTGATTAAACTTTGTGCCCATGACTGTTATTGTCACCGGCTTATGTTCAGCAACTCTTCATCAACACAAAGGCAGTAATTGGTTATAAAAGTGATAGTGATGAAAAGCTCATAATTTAACACCATTGTGTGTAAACATTGTAATACAACTGTGAATTGTGCATGCTGAACTGTGCAATTAATGACAGATAAATTGCAATTCTTTGCATCATTCTTGGAAAATGTACAAAACGTTATTTGATACAACTTGCATGCGATTTGCTAAACCCTCCCAATCTGGTGCCAGGCGACAGCAACATCTGGGAAATAATTTCAACTACTATTTGACCCTGGTCCTTCTTTTTTTCAGACAGCTTTAATATCATTGTATTATTCATAGTTGTTTTAGGCTTTTGTCAATGTGGACCAGACAGTTCCAAGTATCCATCCCTCACAAGCACTCCTCCTCCTAAAGGAAGGAGCATGCTTACCAGAGGCACCTCTGCAGTGATAGATTTCCACAATACTTCAACAGCCAGACCTTTGCAAATAGAATACCCTGCTGTGCTAAAGAAAACAACGTGTTTCTGAGGAGCAAAATACAATCCATCACCGAGTCCGTTAGGACTGAGGAATGGGAGCGAAGGAGGAAAGACAGGAGGTCGCAGAGTGTGGTGGAGGGGTGAAGGGCTACCTGGTTTTCACATCAGAGGAGTTTGTGGGGGATGGAGGGTTGGCCGTGGCGTCCCAGGGCCCTACGAGCCACGAGCCCCGCGTTGAAAGGGCCGCGCCATTCATACGGCTTCTCCTGTTGGTGAAACTCTAGCCAGGTTCAACCGCTGCCATGCCAGAGCCAGCTTTAATCAATCATCGGCTGTGGTTGAGGTGACAGGAGGCATTCTGGGAGATTAATTGTGGTCTTTAATTCACGGCCTGATGTAAACAAGGAACGACTCGAGCTCAGTGTGATTAGTATGTGGCGCAGGGGGTTAGCAGTTAAAGGGTTAGAGAGCAGATAAGCTGATAGCTGGAAACTTTAGATGGCATGGGAATGCATATTCACAGCCAATAAGAGGCTTTTTGATCCAGAGTGAGACGGAAATGAGAACGATATTTCTTAAAAGGCTGCCAATACTGGTATGGTGGTCCTTTTTGTCCATATTTATAATGTAAACAGTGGCAACATTAGTCCATTTCTTCTATTAAAAACTCTATTTCCGAGCGGCCGGGCTGAGGCTGGCACGAGAATTGAGTGTTTCATCCACCTGTATTAAAAAAAAAGAGAGCGAGAGTAATTTTTAGAGAGAGAAGGTAGGGTACAGTTATTGCTCACTGGTCGTTGGTGTCATATTGAATTATATCTTGAACAGCACAAGGACGAAACTTTAAGTCACTGTCTGACTTTTCTTTATGAAAGCTTCTTTAGCCCACTGTGCTCCGGAAAGGTCTTTCTCATTCATTATCTGCCCCCTCTGAAGACCCCTGTATGGGCCACAGTACCTACTCTTGTCTCCCTTCGTTTGCCCTGAACGACCTCCCCTCTCATTTCCTGAGGGAGCCACCAACTCCCCCCTACCAAAAACATTATGCTGAGTTTTTCTTTACACTGACCTGTGGGAACAGGCAAAGACACCTCAGTCATTATCCATGATAACTAATCTATTAATGTTGAATGATGGCCTCATTAAAAGGTTCAAATATAAGTCTGAGCTTATGTGTTAATGACATGTTAATGCTTCTGTCAATTATAAGCTGGGGTAATGACACCTGCAATGAGATGATATCGCTGGTTGAAGTCAAACTTGTAATTCCATCCCTCAAGAGGTTAAGTGGAGCGTTGATCCCTGGGTGGCGAATGGAAGATAAATGTTTTACAATGGTTGAGAGTATTACACTCATCTAATAGTTGGGGAAAGTTGGAAAGAAAATTAAGGTGAAGTTTGAAGTGGTGGTGAAAAATATTTTGAGAGCCAAATAAATAAAAAATGAAAATGTCTGCAGAGTTTTTAAAGTATACTGTACATTTGTGATATTTTATTAAATGTATATATTATATATATATATATATATATATATATATATATATATATATATATATATATATATATATATATATATATATATATATATATATAATTTGCTTCTGCAAACTAACAGGCACAATTGAATGAGCTATAAATCTTCCCTGTGTTAATACATTTTGCATGTTGATTACTACTAAAATAAACTATTAATGTCTAGTTTTGTAAAAGTGATTAACTGATTAAAATGACACTCCTGCTTCCATGTATCAGCCAATGCAAGTGTGTGTTTGTTGTCTTCGCTCATTCTACAAAAGCTTCCTCAGTGTCGGTGTGGTTTTACACTGCAGGAATGGAAAGAAAATCACTTTGAGCTGCATGTATACACACTGTTTAGCTTTGAAATATTATTTGTGAAGATACGAAATACGAATTAGTGCAAAGAGCACATAGACCGATACTGATAATCCTGAACGTAGCCAAGTTCTTTGTTACCGAAAAACATACTGATCCTGATACTTAATATCAATAGGGACAACATGAGTTTAACATTTTTTCATTGGATTGTCATTTTAATTGTGTTTTTCTTAATTAACTATACATAAGTGTGTATTTACAGTTGTCACAGGAAGTCAATGCAATTTTCAGTTGACTTCAATAGTTTTCAGGATTGATGTCCTTCAAGTTGCGATTTTCACAAGTTTTGTTTATTTGTATTGTGTTAAATAGATTTTTTTACTGTTTTATTTAATACTGAAATTTCAGTACAGTATTTGGCAGTTGTGAGTATAGAGAGTGTAGAAACCGCTTTCTCCTCCGCAGGTTTCGGCATATTTCCCATGAGGATTAAGTAAAGCCGTGTGACTTGGTATTCTTACTCAGAACTTTCAGACTGTGCATTTAGACTGTGCATGTTTTTCTTGTGCTATGATGCCCTTTGAAAAAATATCTCAATTTCTTGTGACATGACAAGTAAAGGCATCTAAAGAAAACCTCAAGTCCAAAGAGGCTCCACTCTGAGGGCGATATGCAGATGTTAATAAAACGATTATTGGATTTTGATTGTGATTTATGTACGTTGTTAAAGCCTATCTGTAAAGGTATGGCACCATCCTGAGCCCTTCTGATGCCGGCCTGTCTCTGTGTCGTATGGCGTTCATATCATCAGCCTGTGCCAGCTGTGCGATCAGTGGGATTGATCTGTTGGCAGCAGGACTGCATTCATCAGTCCTCTTGCTCTCCTTCACTCCTTCTCTCCCGCGCTCTTCTCCTCCTCCATCTCTATCTTTTAAGCTCCTCTTTTTTCCCCTCAGTCCCTGTCCTATCTTTCTCTCTCTCTCTCTCTCTCTCTCTTTCTCTCTCGCTCTCCCTCTCTCCCTCTCTCTCTCTGTCTCTCTCTCTCGCTCTTTTCGTCCGACCAGGCAGACCGTTTCAATGTGAAATCATGGTTAATGCACCATGACAATCTGACACAACGCACAGTCCAGGCCCTGCTCCATCTGGTTTCAATTTAATTTGGTCAGAGGACTGAGGGTGTGCAGCAGCGGCGGCGGCAGCAGCAGTGGTGGTGAAGGGATGGAAGGGTGAGATGAAGGGATGGAGGACTGGGTGCTCTCTGGAGGGGTGGGGAGGGAGTCGGACAAGATGAAAGCCCGGCGTGTTATTCTCCGCCAAATCGTCTCACCATCCTTCATTCTTCCCAAATTGCCCTCTCCCCTCCTCACATATAGCATTAACTCCCACCCAAAAAAAGTTGAAAATGATAGCTGTTCGATCAAAGGTCTCCAAAAATATGTTAAAGATCCGTGAGGGGAGAGGGCCACGGTTTGGCTCATTAAGACCATTAGAAAGTTTGTGTGTGTGTGTGTGTGTGGGGGGGGGGGGGGGGGGGGGGGGGTTGACAGAGCAAACCATGCTGAATGGACACAGGAGGAGTTTAGCCTTGGTGCAAAGAGTTAATGGGGACATCTTCTTGCAGTTTGCTCTCGTCAGAGCAAGATGGAAGAAATGAGACCATTACTAAACGGTGGACCTGTTAAGAGCAATTTTCCTAATTATAGGGATGGAGCGATGTGTCAGTTGCCACGGCAGACGTGTCAGCCCATTGGGTCGTGGAGACGGAAAGTGTTAACTCTTTAATGTGACTAACTAACAGGCTTCGCTTAGGCCAAGGCTTAATGACTTAATGGAAGTAATGATCTAAGGAAAGCCATATGTGCTAATGCTGAGGGGGCCGCACTGCAGTGGAACAATGCATGATGGGTGCAGAGTCTTTATGCAGCGTGGCATTGGAATCGAAAATTTTTATCTTTGTCTAATCTCTTTAAATGCTCCCTAAGCTCCATGAAATCCTGTAATGTGATATACTGTATTTCCTGTTCACATTAACAACGAGGAATTAATATTAACTCCTCACAGGCAAGCGACTTTATTTGGTAACCTTAGCCACTTCTTTACAAACTATATATATATATATATATATATATATATATATATATATATATATATATATATATATATATATATATATATATATATATATATATATATATATATATATATAAGTCAGACCCTTTTGACTTAAAAGATCATAGATCCCCCCCCTAAAAAACAGAGCAGCCATTAATCAAAAACTGAAACTAACAATATGATTTTCTGTCCTTGTCATCCACATCTTTGATTCTCACCTGCTCCAAAATATCCGACTTAGTTTTTGCTCCAAACTTGCAGTATTTATAATTATTATTAAATATATATATGAGATATATATGAGAACAATTCCTTCAGAGAAAAGTTGAGTATTGCTTTTTTTTGTCACCACCCAACATTGATGAGACACATTGTGCTGATTTAATTTGTTTTTGATTTGTCAGCATATCACATAATTTATTTGATCCAGAGTGTATCGTATTTTGAAAAAAAAATTGTCTTTGCCTTTCCAAATACTGTCGGACGTTATAGTGTTTTCATTCATGTTTTGAATTACGTGGCTTGAATTGAGTCAAAGTTAATTGAAATATATAATATATTTTTGTTGCAAATTGAGCGACTTATGTGTTGCACTTTTTAGTAATTTAGCATCTCTTGTATTGCCGTTGGCCAGTATTTTTCTCATGAAAGCTCTTTTCTGGTCGATTAATGTCCGTTTCTTGACGTTCTTAATTAATATCTTACATGTGCTCCAGTCACCGCTGTCCTCCGGTTCCTCACATTCCTCCGAATGCATGCGGCTGCTGTTTGGCTCGTTGGACGAGACAGAAACTCCCCAAACCTGCTGCAGAGCCGTGCCTGCTCCCTGAGGGCGAGGGCCTGCTCAGCATGCAGCTGTGGCAACAGCGCCTTGTTTCCTTATGGAGGTCAAGAATGCGTGCATGTCTCTCCTTATCCCCGTGGAAAGAGATGGAATAGACCACAGAGATCGAGAGCTTGAGAGAGAGGGAGAGAAAGGGCAGGATTCCCACCTCATCCATCACTCTTCATGCAGGGTCTGCCTTCTCCACGCCGAGCCCAGATTTACACACCAACTATCCGATATGACTGTCTTTATGGACTGCTCTTCACCGTCAGCCAACAATAGTGAGGGGATCAGAGAACGCACCGGAAGAAATTAGTTCACGTCAGCTCTCATTTATGATGTGTTTAACTAGTGGGCTTTACTGAGGGGAGACAGATTCGTGCTGCTCCATATTTCTGCCCTGCCCATTTCTCCCACTCCCAGTCAAATACACGCTGCCATTTTCATCAAAGGTTATCGGGTCAATAAAACCTGGCGACCTCGGCAAATCATAAAACAGTCAATGCAGGAGAGCATGGATTGATTAAGTTCATAACTCGATTTGAGCTTCATGAAAGCCGGACAATAAAAATCGGAATGAGAATAAATCTAATGCAAGGACATAATCCGAAGAAAATCAAAATGTAAAGTAGATGTTTTTAATGGCGTCTTTTTTCATCATGAGGATGTGGCCTTTTGACTGGACGACTGTCGATATCTTTGATCCACAACTGAGCTCTTTCACGAGTTCGCGCTGGATGGGGCTGAAGGCATGAGTTTATATCCGTTGCCACAGTTCCTCCATTCCTCCATCGTCGCACAATCGTATGAGACCTTTCAAATTTCATTTCTATATTGCAGAGAAACCCGGTGAAATAATCAGTAAGGATGGGTTGTTTATGCTTTCAGGGGGGCAAAATCTACCAAATCGACTCTATCTAAGCCAGATGTTGGTGGTGCGGTCCCAGTCTTGAAACTAGACTCACCCCAGCTTATTCAGTGAAAGAGGTTTAAAGAGTTGATAGTACATATATTTTTTGGAGTGATTATTTGTTTGAAATTTTCCAAAAGTATTATTTTGCAGGGTCTTGTTGCAAAGTCAAACATCGCCAATTAAAATTCGAGCAATGATATGAGACAAATAAAGGGAGTTTGTCATGAGCCAAAAAGTGTAAAAACACTCATAATTACCATTGGCAGGGCGTGGCCGAGATCTAAATAAACTTCTGCACCACAGTCAATGGATCGTGCTCCATACATTACAAACATTATCTCGATATTCACACTCGCATATGTAATCCTAAATGAAGCCAAAATGTTTTTCTGTCACCCCGAGAAGATACCAATTGAATTTGCACAAAAATACCGTGCGCTACTGTTAGATCCAGCTGACCTCACGATAACACATTTGATGGGGCACTTTGAGGCGTGTGTCTTGGCAGAGTGCGCCGCGGTGGCCTTGTACCCATAGACCCACACTGATGCTGCCCATCATCCAACCTGGCAGATGGCTGGTCGCTCGAACAGCTTTCTGGTGTTTAATTATGATCGTAATCAGGGGAAATAAAGATCAATTAAAGCGCAAGTGAAACTAATGAAACGCAAGCGCCATGAGCAGGCGGGACAGTTGTCCAAAACGTTTCTCATAATAAATGCAAACTGGGTCTTGAGACAGGGTTAGTGTGGAGTGCTGGGTCAAACGTAAAACACTGCTGTTGATGGTGAAGGGAATATTTGCTGGATAGGATTTTGTTCCTCAGCTATATATACTGTAAATATAATCCGAACTACTGTATGTTCAGTGATTCAATACAACTTTTGGTACACCGATTTCAAATAGACTCTTATTTCTCATTTTTAATTAATACACCTATATATTCAAGAAACAGGTGATAGTTTATTCTTCCAGCATAGTTCCCTCGCTTCCAAATTTTGGACAACTACTAAAATTCTCCTGACTTTGAAGGAAGTTTGCGCATATTCTGCAATTTCTGTCCATCTACTCTTCAAAGATGGAAATAGCCAGAGCAGCATGTGGCTGCTGGCAGCCATTCAAGTGCCTTTCACCAAGCTGTGTGTCGTACTACAAGAGCGCGCGGCCCATCTGATCGAGACGGAGAGTCGGGGGGGGCGAGGCGAGGGAGAGGAAGAAAAAGGGGGAGGCCCTGGAAGACAGATGCCACCACTGCGGCCATGGCATTGTGGGATATTAATAGTCCAGAGCCACATTGTGCCAACCTTATTGGAAATGTGAGCGCTGTCACGCTGTGCCGCCATCACACGCTAGCATCAAAATGAAATGAATAGGGGTGTGAAAAACATAGATCTGGTCAGGGGAGATTTCCAAAGAGAAAACGTTGCAATGATCATTTTCAAAGTAGAGTTGTTTTTAGAGCATGGCTCAAAAACTAGTTTATGTTCACAAGAACATAACTGGAAAAGATATTGTAAGTAAATGCATAGGTGTGCCTCATTGAGTAGCTGCCTCTGTCCTTAAAGTAGGTTTAGATAAAACAAGCTTATTTTAAGTGGGGTTAAGCTCTCAACTGTAACTTTTTTGATTTTGCACATTTCCTTGTGGAATAAACGCTCAGTTTCAGGAATCTGACAGAGTAGCAATAAAGTGGATATAAAGAGAGTGCCACGAGGCACAGAAAGCACGGCTATTCATAATTCCTTCAGCTGCAGTGGCACCCATTGCGATGATGAATGACTTAACAACATTATCCTACACAAAAAGGGGGTAATTAGTGACATTTCCTTTTAAAGCTCGATGTGGCTGCACTGTTTTCCAAGAGCACAGTGCTGCAGTTCAGAGCAGTAATAGCATAATTTGTCTTTTCAGAGACGGCAGACATGCGGCAGCTGATTGAATCATGCCGGAGTGAAACCAAGTCTTCTGTGATACGAGATCAGAGGAGGTATGTATAATTGTTCTAGCCATTAAGCTCGGAGGCTGCATGGGCTGAACATACAAAATGCGCCCACATATGGCATACACTGTAGGTTTTTGTGCGTGGCCGCCATGTACTGGAGCCATATGCTGCCCCCTTAGCTCACACATCTCAAAGTACCTTGCGTCTGCAGGCCATTATCGAGGCTATGGAGACGAGCCAAAAACAACAATTTCACTGAAGGTTTGCTTGAAAGACAAAGAAATTTAAATAACAGTCCTGATAAATGGTGCCAGATAGATCATTAAAAATGTTTTGATTAAAGTATGCTTCTTTAACATTACCTTAATTGATTAAATGAGTAGTTCAGCATTTATTTACAAGTTTTTATAACGTTTGGGACTCATACGTTGTTCTTTCCAGGCCTGTGAAAAGTTGCTTCTTTATCAGAATTTAACCTGGGTGGCCATACGTTTGTGTCACAGTGGCACTCCTGCGTCATCATGCTCATGTCACCATTTTGAGTCCAGGTCCAAAATGGGCTTTCTCTTGCTGTACTTGTTTGGGTTTCCTCTGGGTACTTTCATCTCCTCCCATGATCCAAAAATGGATGGATGGATGGATGGATGGATGGATGGATGGATGGATGGATGGATAGATAGATGGATGTCTTTGGTGCAGAAGTCAAAGTTTGTCCTGAAACAGTGACACTCATGCTCAAAATTTAGGGAATGTATGTCTGTACATATGTTTTCTAACTTTCCTCTCAATCTGGCCAATGTGCAGTGGCGGATTAGAGGTTAGAGAAAAGGACTTTGTATTGGACGTCTGCAGGCTCGAACCCCACTGCTGATGGGTTACCACTATGGGTCCCTGAACAAGAACTTTGACCCCAACAGGTGGTTCTGTGGTAGTCCACTGCTTGTAGCAGGTATAGTTAAGGTTAAGTATGAATAGAATGGGTTAAATGCAGAGATGTCATTCCCCAAGGGGATCAATGGTATCAAGTTGACTATCTTCTTCTACATTTGACTTGGATATTTTACTTTGTGTATACTTGGAAATGGTGCTCTAATGTTGGTGTTCATAACAAAGAAGGAGCCTAAAAACATTATTTTACTCCATTCAAATTGTTGTTGAAATACTCTGCTGAGTGATTTTTGGCTTCATGTTTAAACATTTCTTAATCTCTAATATTGACCACTTCCTGCTTAAAAAGTCATATTCAGCCATTGTTTTAGTTTGACTAAATATTTCAGTGCCTTGCTTTGGAAAATCAGCCGCAGTGCACAGATTAGGCTTCATAAACAGATGGAGTAACCAGATTAAGGGACCCAAATTGGCTTCTCCAGCTTCTGTTTTTAGTAAATACAGGTTCGGTCTGGCCTCGTTATTGTTTCTTTTCCACTCCTCAGTATGTTCTAAAAGGCGGTTTTACATTCTGACATGTCAGTCCTCTGATGTCTCTCGCAGGACCCTTTACAGCTGTGCAGTATAACACATCAGCCCTGCGCCGTTATCCCCAGCACCGCTGAATAATTCAACCATGCACTACTGCCCCTCGCACACAGTTTGGAAAATGCAGTAATGAGAAAAGCTATAAAATGCCTCAACGGTCTTTGGTGCAAAAAAAAAAAAGAAAAGAAAGAAAAACCTGGATCCAGTCTTAAATAAGAGACACCAAAGAAGATCGCTCACTTGGTTTTTTCCCACAAATTTTGTGTAAATGGGAGGGAGGGCGAGAAAACCACAAGGAGAAGAAAACACTTCAAACGAATGACCTGCATATTTTTACCCAATTAGATATTTCTTGTGTTTCTTTTGAGGCGCGATGCTCAGCCGAGCGTCCTCTGGCAGAACAAAGGAAGGGAATGCGTCGGAGTCGCTTCCCTCTTGATCATCCAGCGATTTTCAAGGTGTAAACATGAAACTGCTCAGGGAGGAAATTTCCAGACGGGGGGTTGGGAGGGGTGGCTGCATTGGCAGGAGTTCAGAGGAGGCTTTGTAAAGTAAACCAGATTTGTTCAGGGGTCTGTGATCAGTTTATTTTCCCAGTACCCCAGTCTTTATGCTCGGCCTTCTTGTAATTGTCCTCATGTTTCAGCTAATTTCACATTTCCAGTGAGAGTAAAAAAAGGGATAGTAGGAAAGAGGAAAGGAACCTGGAAGCTTGAGAGTAACACCGTTCGACTTTCATGTTTATGTTGATGTCATTTGGGAGCAATTAAGAACAATTCCACACAAATCCAGTGAAAAATGGAGCACTTTTCTCCCACTTTATGCCAAATGTAGAATTTTAATGAATAAAAAGTTCAGACTAATATTATCATTCGGAGCACTTGTTAAATAATTTGTTCATCTGCTCCTCATTTATTCAAAGGATATCTCTTGTTACCCAGACACCAAATCTGCAAAGAAATTTAAGGCAATCCTTACAAAAGGAGCTTCTTCTGCTTTCGGAAACAATCCTGTCTGCACTTTGAAACCAGCTAAATGTGCAGCTCACCACAATGTTGCAAAACTTTTTCAAGGTCTTCCATCTAATGTTTCCTTTGATAGTCTCCGGACAGATTAGAGCGCATAGTGTGAAGCCCAATGAGGCGCGCTTACACGTCCCATGCGCAGACAAACCAACCCGAAACAGCCTCTTACGCCACAGACGTGATGTAACCACTGTTTGGGCTCAAGTCGTCCGCGGTGTGAATGATGTCAAGTCTCTCACGCGTGGAAAACCTGGCCCTGTTGGTCTGGAGGTTAGAAAAGCAAGCTTATAACGGGAGGTTTGTTGGTTTCGAATCCAACTGTTGATGGGTTGCCAATCTTACAAAGGCCTGTAATGTAAAAAAGTCCACGTGTAGTTAGCTATCACCACGATGGGTTAAAGGCAATGATCAATTCCTCCAGAGGATCAATAGAGTATCTGACATCTAAATATCTTCAAGTCTGACCTCACCAAAGGAACATACATGTTTCCATTATTCCCTTCCTTATTTCGACCATGCTTGATTTGAATTTATTTTAGCATTGATTACCACAATATAACATGTTTACCATATTCAAGATAGTTTTTTATTACCCAGCAAAACATCAGGTATATGATCAGAAATCATGTTCACATTCCAGTCTGCTTTATAAAAATATTAGGGCCAAAAATACTCAAACTTAATGAAAAAGAATTAATGAATAGAACAATTAATTGTATTAAAAACACAAACCTGCTCAATGAACGGTTTTGGTGCTTAAAAAAACTGCAATCAGTTTACAAAATGTGAAAGTATAAAGGTAAAGGTAATCTGATATACATTAATCTAAGATAAGACATTACTCATAAAATAAGAGTAATGTCTAACGATTCCAATATTTTGATTGTGAATGAAAAGTTTCCAAAAGATAGTCACTCCTGGCTACTGACAAACAGTAACATATAGAAATAAATATACAGAAAATAAGCAAGATGGTTTTATTTCATAAATGTCACAGTATCAGACTTGACAGCTGAAATGCTTTATGAAAGTGTGGGTGAATGAATGAGAATAGAAAGAAGAGAAAATGTTGTGACATGATGATTTGCGGGTCAGAGGCGTGCCCGATCCCAGTATTATCTCTGTGAGAAGAAATCATGATAAGGAGAAATAAGTGGAATGTAATTGAACAACATTAAGTGAACAGCAGTTTCAGACCATACAGTACATTGAGATCGTCCAAAAGCAACAGTCAAAACAAGTCTTGAAATCTTTGTTGGTTTTGTATCCCGATTATAAGAAACAACAAAATCATATAATAATGAAAATAAAATGAGTCATTTTGTCTTTAGCCAAATGTTGCAGAACCAAATCTTTTTAAAGAGATAATTTCATGGTCAGTTTTTCAAGAACTTTAACTATTCTTAGGAAGGATGCCCCCTATGATGCCATTGACACATTTAATATACATTTATCTCACGACAGAATTATGGTTCTGTTGACTTTAGTCATATACATTGGGTCAAGCGAAACACCGTTTAGGAATAAATACAATGAGGTAACATCATGAATGGTTGAGTGAAACACTAAATTAACTGTAATTCTTACATTTGCATTGAGGACGACAGGACATAAATCACATCAACGTTTGATTGTCATGACATCAGATGTATGACAGGTTCATTAGTTAGTAACTCAAGTTGAAGAGATGGTGTGATTTATTACCGGGCTAACAAATAGGGGCAAGTAAGGATTTAACCTCACATGCATGTCTTTGGATTGTATGAAGAGGCAAACATACAGGATCCACAAAGAAAAGCCTTGCTGGTTTCAAAGATGTTTGAAATCTGGTGACATTAGCACTGTTATTAATTCATAAGCACATCAGATGTTTCGTAACTTTTCCTGAAGCAGAGTCACAATAAGTGATCCACCACATTAAAAGGTTTGTTCTATTGAAAGTGTTTACACGGCTGTTTTTGTCATGGCACTTTGATAAGGGGGAAAAAAAACAACAACAAAAAACAGCTCCTGTGGGGGTTTTGGATGAAAATGAAGGAACGTCTCAGAAATGCCAACGCTCTTCACAATCAGTTAAATCCTCCAGGCAAACACACTTAGCCTCGGTGATCTCAGCCCGTTCTCCGGGGGTGGAGAGGAAGAAGAAGAAGGGAGGGGAGGAAGCCTTTTGAAAGTGAGGAAAGCTTCTCTGAACCATTACCCATCAACCCCGGCGCTCTCACAGGGCTAATCCCAGAGGGAGAGTCGGTGTCCGCCGAGGGTACGTTGTCTCGTATGCGTTAATAGGGGATTACACATGTTAACATCTATCTCACAGTGCGCTTGGCCAAAGGGGCTCCGCTATAGGGGTTTAGCATATGAATAAAGAATAAGGGGATGATTGAATAGAGGCGAGTGAGTGAGAGCTGCCACTCGAGGTGGAGTGATGGGGGTAGAGTGATTAGGATGAGACACAAAGACCTAAATCTCTTTTGGAGGTGGAAGAGTAACGATCGCTCTCAGCTCAACCATTTTCTCGAACACGGCTCCGGGATCCGAGTCGTGCAGGTGGATTTTTACGATTGTTCATAAAAGGTGAATTTTAAGCTCGGTCAAGGTATTCTCAGGGGGTTCACCTTCACTTCATGGCTCCATTTTTACCGATCATGTATGATTTTGATAAGTGAATTGATCAATTATTAATGATCCAATAAATGGTACCATGATATCAGAGAGGACTCGGGAAATTTGGAACATTAAATTTAACCGATCTTTCTGAGAAAATCAATCTTCAAGGACGCGAAAGTGTCGGTGTGAAAGGCTGCAACTTCAAGTGTACGATGAATTCTTCACATTATTCAGTTGTGATGGAATGTAAACCCAACAATGCAACTCTAACATTGCAAAAATTCTCTCTCGTTCTACAGGCTGCAATCTTTGAAGCCTTATAAGTTTACTACTGTGTGACAGGAATGTCATAATCTTTGGTGTGACAGTGAGTTTGACTGAATCCGAGGTAAAAATGTTGTATTTCCATATACAAGCGTAACATCTTCATACAACGTTGATGCCTTCGCCAAATAAATGGCTTTCGGTGTTCATCTGTTATCTATTTGGATTTGCATTCTGCTGTTTTGGTGAAATGCTCGTGTTGTTTGACTCATTTTCTTTTCTTTCTATGTTTCTATTGCTTGTTAGCACCTTTACCTTTTGGCAGTGGTCACACTGTAAGGCGGTGAAATGTCTGACGATGACCAACAGCCCATCAACTCCTCTCACATGTACGACACTGTAGGACATGATATTTTAGGCCAACATACTACATATTACCATCACTGCTCATCGTTCGTCTGTGGCAGCCCAACGTTGTAGCGTGCGGCCACCTTTCGAGGGGACAGAGGAATTAATTGCATGAAAAGACGCTCGATAAAAACGCGTTTTTATTATCAGTTTCAAGACACTGTGGGGATTTCAACCAGCTATTTGTTTTTGTTTTCCAACAACGATTGAACTTTAACAAGTTTCATGTCTTTAGTCACTAAATTTGAAGGACTACCGGCATGTTTGTCTCAAAACAGTCTGAAACCTTGGGATCATTGTGTTTTTTCATGAACTTGTTTGGAAAATAGAGTTTGTTTTTTTGAAAACTCTGTGTATTCATTTTAGTTCTGCCCCGAGACCCGGTGATGAAATTGACATGCAGCAGACATCAGGAGGGCTCTCTGGGAGAGCGAGGTGTTTATTTCCTGAAGGTCAGGCCTTTTGTGTGGAGAAACTTCTTGCCAGATGAGATAGGGAAACAAATTGCAGATCTATCATCCCCTCCCTCCTTCACAACCCCCCCCCCCCCCCTTTGCTCCCTCTGTTCTCTCTTCATATTCCCTCCTCGGCGACTGTTACTCTTGTTCTTTTGCGTTCTCGTCTTCCTCTCTAAATGTGTCCTTCTTTTCTTTGTGCTCTCATTTTCACCCTCGACCATCTAAACCACCTTCTCCATATTATTTGTACTTGAATCCTCCCCTCGCTGTGCCTCTCACACACTCCGTCTCTCCTCCGGTGAAATCAGCGGAGGAGCTGTTGGCACTGTCTGTGATTTATGGTTCACTCTGTGCAGACCCTTATCAGGTGCAGGCAAGGCTCTCCGTGCTGCTGCCTGCGCCTGAATGACAATGGAGAACCAGTCGCATTATGCTCCGCAGCCTCGCCCCCTGCATTCTGGACACTGCAGATTACATCTCGCCGCTTGATTTATGGACGCCATTTTGGCTCCTGAGAGGGACATGAAGGGGAGTTTGGAGGTGGGAGGGTGGAGGCTGCGGCTTTCCAAGGCCAACTCCTGCATTCGGCCAGGCACAGTTTTGAAGGGAACCTGGCAGAGGTGTGTCTTCTATGCATATGTGTGGATATAAAAGCCAATGCATTCATGTTCGTAAATATGTGTAATGTGTGAAAGGGGCACCATCATTTATGATTCTGCCTGGAGGTTTGCTAGAGACTCTAATATCTGTGCAGGTAATACCAGAAACAAACAAAAAATATATTGAAAGGACAAGAGACTATATAACGTTGACAAACAAGAGTTTGTCAGTTACAACATGGAGATTTTTACTTTTTTCTTTTTAAAAATGCATTTAAAAAAAACATTAAATAATGTATTTCCTTATTCTTTCTCTGTAATTAAATCATTGCCATGTGCATCTCTTGAGACAAGAAGATGTTGTTTGGAAGAATTATTTAAATTTAAAAAAAAATGTGTTAGCTAATGTAATTAACAGGGAATTATCACAGCTGCAGCTCTTTGTAGGAAAGGAGTAATTATGTAATCTAACACATTAAATGAAGGAAATGAGCATCACATCTCAGACTTAAACACAGCAGGCGTTTTGCATTAATTTCCCTCAACAGTGAGTTTTTATTGCTTGCATATTGAGAGAAGCCCATGAAATGTCACTTTAGTCTTTTTGAGGTTGCCACTGGTTGTTTACATCTTCCATGCTGGCATCACTTAATGTGAGGACAAAGATGTTAAATGAAAAACAATAAAAAAAAGACAAGTATTGAAAGCAACAGTCAACAATAAAACAATCAACAAACACATATTTCCCGTATCACAACTGGAGTATCAACTGAAATAACTACACGTTTGTAAAAATGGAGAAAATACTAAATATATGCACACATATTAAAATCGAAGGCATACAATCAGTCCTTTTCATTATGTAGGTCACAAATTGGACCCCCAGTAGTAATGATCACATATTTGCAGGCCTCATAATGATCAAAGTTGCCCATATATGAACACTAGGCCTCAACCTAGTCATTGTGAAAGAAATAAGTCATGCAGAGATTCAACGATGGATTCTTTTCAAAACTCTGTGGCTTGAATGCACAAAGTTGAATTTAATTGCATTTGTTTCTCTCGGAATGCCTGAGAATTGGCAGCTTTGCTTCACTTGGATGACAAGATACTCTTTCATGTGTTTCTCTGATCTCTTGGTGAAATAGCTTTAATCAGTACTGGGAGGATTTTAACCCCTCTGTGACAATAATAGTTCAGGTGAAGGTGTCTAAACATTCAATGGAAACTTAAGTGAAATGTACAATGTTTGTGCATCTGTTTTGATAAAATAATATAAAAAAACAATAACTAAATAATGGTACATGTCTGGTATAAAAACGGGTACATTTTACAATAGAAAAAGCAATATAGGAATATATGCATATTTCGGAAACTAAAGGTAACACCACAGACTATGAGTGATGCTAATATGCTAAGCTAATAAAGCCTTAATGCAGGCTCTAGACTGTGACCTTTCTAGTCTGCTTTCTCCGTTGCTTGGGGATGCTTCCATTCAGCAACAGCTGTGAATAAATGTAAATATACATGTAAATGTCATTCTCTTACCGTGAAGCTCCCTTTTTACTGTTTTCCCAGACCAGGCCTGTAAAATGGCCGCGAGTGCAGTCTCCGGTGACATGCAGCGTTGTGATAAATGTCTCCCTGAATACATTTCTGCTGCAGTGAAATGCAAAGACTTTGAGAGGTGGAGGAGGAGGATTTGGGAAGGGAGAGGAGAGGGTCCACAAAGTCCTGCGACCGTTGCTTCGTGTTCCAAAAGCGATACAAGCTGTAGCTTAAAGCAGGATTCACAAAGACTTGTTTTGCCCCATGCAGTT
>NC_137662.1:8623642-8718642 GCF_963422515.1 Blennius ocellaris
AATTTGCCCATATAAGACTTATTGTTAGTAACATTCTGGGAACTCAGCTTTGGGTGCTTGAATGTTAAGTTTTGTCTTGTTGGCCACTTCTTCAGAGACTTTTGTGCAATCAGTGTCATCCTGTCCGCCCGCACTAAAGAGTGTCAGTCAGCAGCCATCAGATCTCTGTCACGCGGGACGAGGAAGAGGTCAACGCCGGACCCTCATGCAGCCCAAGAGACAGAGTGAAAGTCGGTGAAACTGTGAAGTGTGGAGGGCAAACACTCCATGACAGCAGATTAAGGAGGTGCAGAGCAGGGATTACCCACCATGAATAAAATAGGACCCGGTGGGCTGCTGTTTGTCTGCCTCAGTGCTGCTCAGTACACACACACTGCAAACATACACAGAGGGAAGCTTATGCTCATGCACTCATACGACTGACTACTTTCCTCTTCTACTTACTTCTATTTATATATTCATTTAGTTTAACTGAGATTTTTATTGCATTGCCATAAATGGAGATGGACTATTGAAGTCAACACACTAAAGTGTCTGTATTTCAGCTTAAACGACGCTCGTTTTGAAAAAGTGCCCTTATTTGAGTTGTGCAACTGTGCATGTTTTCTATAGATTAACTATTGTAAATCAAAGAAAATACAAGAATATAGCGAACAAATTGGAATAACTATTTAGATCGGTGGTTATATTTCTTTTTTTTTCTTAACAGTATAAACTGTATTTGGCCATTTTGCTTTAGTGCAAAGAATCTCCTATTTCCAGTTAGTCTTTATCTAAAAAATATGGGAATTTAAAAAAACAAAACAAAAAAGAAACTATGCTTGAACATGACCACTGTAAAAAGAAGTGACACAAGTGAGTTTTTTTTGTCAGTAACTATGTGTATTGAAGGACACTATACTCTTAAGTGTATATGCAATTCTTAAACAACACTAAAGCCTTTTTAGTTTGGTTATTCTTAAACTAAAAATAGTGAAATATATGTGAATATGCTCAGTTTTATATTGCTTTGGAATAGATGTGATTGTGTAATTGGCCTGTAATAGTGTATCTTTAAAGGCTTGAAGTCATTTTGTTTCTTTTTTTCCAGACACATTTTGAATTGCCTATGAAGCATTAGCAAGATATTAATATTATATTAAAGTGCGATAACTACAGAAAACCAAAACCATCATCACTGCTTTGTAATAAAGAAAAATAGTGATTTTTGTTTTTGTTTTTATACCTTTTTAATAAATCTGAAATTGAGTACTTAAACTTTCTTTTCTTATTATTTTGCTAGTGTGATGAAGGCTTGTGCCATGTCGCACTAATGTTTCAATGATTAATAGGTTTTCTATTTCTCTTCACTCTGTCAACATGGCATAAGTGCACAGTCATATAACTCACACAGATCAATATGATTTCAGACACTAGACATAAATACATGTATATACAGCAATGTCGCTCTCAGACGTGCGCACACAACGCGCGCGCACACACACACACACACACACACACACACACACCCCGCTGCAGCGTGTTAACCAAACATGTGCCAAAACACTTGCATACAGTACACACTCGGCTTCTTATTTCATCTGAAAGGACCACTTGTAATGCTATCACTCTCAAAGTCAATTTTTGCACTTTTGCTCTTATAATCCCAATTACAGTGCTCATTCAAGATGATGGATAATGCCTCTCGTACTGCCTAGTGAAAACAATTTGGCCGCTGTACTGGAGGAAACCTAAGAGGCAGGCTGCTCCACACACATCATTTTTCAGCTTCCATCCACAGGGCTCATAAGAGCACCGGCTGTAAAGTGACTTCAGGGTGAGTTGATTTTGGCCAAAATGGGCAGAATGGTCAAAACACACACACACACACACACACACACACACACACACACACACACACACACACACACACACACACACACACACACACACACACACACACACACACACACACACACACACACACACACACACACACACACACACACACACACACACACAGAAGAGAGAGGAAACAGTTGGAATAGAAGAGAAGACGTTGAAGGGAACAAAAAGTAGAATTAAGAACAAATATTGAGCAGTGACACCAAAAAAAGGAAAAAAAAGGGAAACCAACAGACCAGTGACAAAAAGGAAGAATAATCTCCCACAATTGCAGGCTCCAGTCATGGTAACTGAGATTGAAGCTTTCAGCGAGAGGCTGGTGTGGTGTGGGCTTCACAATGTGTCTGTTACACCGGGCTCCTGATGACATGACTTCTGGGAGTGTGTGGAGTAATTCCTGCACCCTTGGTTAGCTACCCGGGGTTTGGGGTTTGGCACACATGGATGTTTCCACAGCAGAAGGATGTTTTCATGTGATACATTTCTGTTCCCTCTGTGGGTTTCCATATAGTTTTCCTGTCTAACTTCTGTAATTTTCCAGAATGCTGCCATTTAAAGAGTGTTTTCAGCGGAGATGATACAAATATTATGTGGAAGAAGTCACGTAGCTATTTGGATAAAAAGTGCACCCAGAGGGAAGAAATAATGAAAAGTAGAAATCAGATTCACGGAGAAGCTAAATAGCATCTGTAATCATGAATTATTAGTGGAAAAGATGATATTGGAGGCATTGGTTAAAGGCCAGAATACACTGTGACAATATACATGGCATTGATTTGATGTATAGAGGATTTTTACATGTGCAGAATATGAACTGAACAGTATGGCTGGATGTTAATGAAACTGTATCTCAGTTCAACATCCATTGTTTTGATGGAAGTATTCCAAAGGTAAAGCCTGTCAGTCCATTGTTACATTAGAAAAATGTCTGCATAGACTTCAATTAAAGTTCAATTAAATGATGATGGAGATCCACATACTGAGAACCCAGATCTCTGCCGTCTTTGTTGTGACTTGAAAGGTAAAAATGGACCTTGAGATGTTCAATAAAGCTGTAACTCTCATGCTGGACAGCGGAGGCGGTGTACCTTTAAATCTCTGTCAGTTTGCCAAACATAAATTACCTGAACAGACAAACAAATGTGAAATATGTCATAAATGCAGGAGGTTTTTCATTCAGAAATTCAGCGTAATGCTAGAATGATGGACGGGCAGACTGTCTTTGTTCTCTTTGTTTTCTTCTTTTTTTTTCATATGGAGCCAATATTCAAAGTACAAAAAAAATACAACATTAAGTATTCAACAAAAAATGTACAACTCGTGTGGTGTGTGACTTCCAAGCCTTTGAAATTGAGTGCGAGTCTCTGCTTGAATGGTTTGATTGTATAGTGACGATGGCAGTAGCATCCAAACTGTTGATAAAGTGATGCTTCATGGATTGTTTTTTTTGTTTTTTTTGAAAAAGATATCTCATTAACATCCTCATTAAGTAATTATAGTATTTTGACGTGATTTGGCTGGCCATTTACAGTATGAAATTAAGTATATTTGTTGTCAATTGAAAAAAATAATGTACCTCCAGCTGTGGTTATTGTGAGGAGATGAATCAACCCGCCACATGTGGTCAGGACCATAATGCACCACATTTTTCTTTCAAACACTGAACCCAGAGAAAGTTTCACATCATACCAGCTTCTCTCTCTATTTTCATGTGTTGCCTCATAATCTCTCCACCTCCTCTCTCTCATTATCTGCGTGTTTCATCTACTACCTCCTCTCACTTCTTGTCGTCACTTCCTCGTTCTGTTGTCGTCCATGGATCTCATGTCTCTGTCTTCAGTCTCCTCCTTCTCCAAACCACCACCTGCTCTGGATTTCAGACCCTTCTCCTGAAGCCTTCCTATTCTTTTGTGTGGAAATAAGTGAGAGATCCCCCCCTCCTCTCCCCTTTTTGTGTCCCCTCCTTTTCCTGTCGCTTGCCTCTTTTTGACGTGTCTTTTCTACGCCGCCGTGCATCTTGTTTCCCCTGATAGAAGTCTCTCATTCGCCGCTTTATCTCCTGCGACCTCATCTGCTTTGCTTAGCTCTTCACCTTGCCTCCTGTTCCTCCTCTCACTCTCTTCTGTGTCCCCCTTCCCACCACCACCACCACCACCACCACCAAACTGCCCCTCCTCCCCCCGCGCGTCCCTGTGGCCGTTCCCCAGGCAGTCGGGTGCGGAGGGCGCTGGCTGGCGGGGTGATGGATGACCATTAAGGCAGCTTATTGGAAACAGTCTGATTTATGGGCAAGTGCTGCCTCGGCCTAATGGCTTCATTTCTTTCTGCCGCCACATGATGTCACAGCCAAGGTCACCGCGGCAACGGCCCCCCTTTGTTGTGGCTTCGCTCGCTGATGACCTGAGAGGGATGGAGGGATGGCGAGAGGCTGAGGGATGAAGGAGGGGACCGAAAGGGGGTTTTGAGGTTTGTTTGCAAAGGCGTAGAGGTGATGTATGGGAGTGCGGAGGTGAAATGGGTTGCGTTTGCAGAAATGCTTTGGTACAAATTTTGTTAGGTGGGGAAAATGAGTTTTTACTGCTTATCCTTCACCCTACATCGCAAAGTCTCCCTTTCTCTTACTCTGCCTCGTTTGCACTTCCTCTCCTTTATCCCCTCCCGCGCTCAGTAAATTAAAAAACTCTCTCTTCTCCCCTCTCTCCACCTCCCTCCCTTTCTCCCTCCTCTTTTCCCATCCTTCCATATCCCAATGACGGAGTACGATAAAACGCGCACACTTGCACACACACGCGCAGCTTTACGGCCTTCCCTCAGACAGCTATTACTCACTTCTACTTTAAATGAGTGCCGTCAAATATATGGGCCCGCCATTAAGAAGCCGATCAATAAAAATGCCATTAGGGGCGGAGTAAAAATGCTGATATTAGTGAAGCTCAAAACAAAATATTTGATTTTCCCTCCGATAGCGGGAGCGCTTTGAAGAAGCCTCGAGCAGAGATGGGAAGATGGGGATTGGCTCGTATGGCTTCAAAACGTGTATTTTGTGTTGCAGTCTGAGCTTCACCAAGGAGTGTTTACGTGAAGGTTCACACAGTATTTACATCTGCTTGTCTGCATATAAAGTTTTGTCTGAGGAGCTGACTCTCCGATTAAAGGTTGTGGAGATGTTTCACAGCAGTCCATCAATACAAACCAGATTTCATTTCTTGGCAATATGATTGATTAGCTTAGAATTTATTTTGAAAATAACTCAAAGTGTGATGCCTTAGTTTCTCCATTTTATTGGGAATCTGTGAAAATTCTTTGCTACAAATAATAAGTTGGAGTGTCATAACTAATTTGTGACCAGCAATGTGAAGCACTTTAATGTTGCAGAAGAACTTTTAGGTTTTTGACAGGAATCGTTTCTATATGTGTGTTTTACAGTCTCTCACCTCAAAGAAAATGCCTCTATATATTTGTGTTCTCTAAAATTAGCTTCAGATTTGTCCACGCAGCGACACATGTGCACCTTGTAAGTACACTTATGTGTGGGAAACCTTTGTACTCATTTGTTTTGTTTGGGTTCGTTTGAGCGCCTCGGCTCGTGAGTTTTAATCACTGTGTAAATACAGGAGTCTGACTTCATCTGTGATTTATTTATTGACAACAGACGCTGAGTGCAGACCACTCGGCCCTGGGAACTTGGGATTCTCAGCCTCTCTGGAGCTCAGATTGTGGTATGTGTGTGTGTTTGTGTGCGCGTGTGTGTGTGTGTGTGTGTGTGTGTGTGGACACCAATTAAAAAAAAGGTTTACACACTCCTAGTAAAAGGAACCGTCACATTTCTGGGTGGAGTCAGGAGTCTCCATAAGGGAGTCATTGCATTTATTAGTGAAAATGGATTTTAGAGTCAGAGCAGGTGTTATGGATGAGTCTTCAATGAATGAATGTAAGTACATGTACCTCAAAAGCAAGAAACACAAAACACTTATGTGTGAAAAATGATGGTGACCATTGGTGCGTTAGTGTGCTAACATACCCATTCTTGGTTTACAGTATATATCTTTTACTTAAAGACAACACCTTCAAGTCATCTTTGTTCACCCCTTCATGTTAGATTTAAGGCAATTGCATTTTTTTGTGGGAAAGTTGTACTCCTCTAATGTACATAAAATATCTTATCGACATTTAAGACCTCCACGTTCACCTCACATAATTATAGTAAATCTAGATTGCACACATGCGTATGCAGTCGTATGCATGTGAGATATAGTCGTATTGATTTTAAATCTGCAAACTTGCCACCATTAACATCAGGACCTGGTGCAGAGGTTCCTGTCAACCATTCGCTATGTAACATCCATCTGAAACATAGCAAACACTTGTTGTAAATATAACATTTCTGCCTTCATATAGAAAACACAGACGGACACCGTGGTCCTCTCTGCCTATTGCTTTTTTTTTTTTTTGCACTGCTGTTTGTTTTTTCTGACCTTGGCTTAATTCTTCTGGCCCATGCTTTGTTTGCTTTGCTTGCTTTTTATCTGCACAATGTAATCCATCTGGCTCACAACTTAATCTGGCGACAGGAGAAACGGTTCAGAGTCATTCTGAAACACAAACTGTGGGAATACAGTCAGAACTGTGGAAAAACTGAAAGAAGGCAAGATTTCTAAACAACATTCTTTGGGAATTTTTATTTCAAATACATTTTTGCGCATTTTTGCCGTTGAATGCCTTTTTTCCATCAGTGCAAATTGGATTTTCATATTTTCAAAACTCATTCCCATTGAATCCACCTAATGATCCACCTTAAATATCTTCACAAAATGTACACTGTCAGAAGCTTGATTCATCATTTTAACTCAAGTTGATGCAAAAAAAAACTACATAAACTCCAGTTAGAACCTCTGAGAGAAAAGACAAAAGAATAAATGATGTTGTCATTATACTGCCACTTGATTTGTGTTGAAAATAACACAGATCTCGGAGGAGAGTAGCTGGTGAAGGTGTGGCTGCAGGCTGGAGCTCCAGACCTGCCAACAGCACTCTTAAATCTCAGGCTGCTGCCCACCAAGCAATTCTCTTGGTAGGCAGGGCAGCATTCTTATGATTTATGATGAATCCTTCTCTCAATTTATCACTGATGGCAGCAATGTATAATTCAAAACGTTTTCTATTTTGCTGTGTGTTGGTTCCCTCCATCCCTCCCTCCCCCCTCCCTCCTCACGCTCACACCTCCCACCACCACCATCACACACTAATGCTGCTCTTGCTTTTTGTAATTTGCTGCATGTACACAAAAGCCGTTCCGGGTAAATGTGGCACATGAGTCAATGTATGTCAGACACCTGTCTTGATACATCAGAGTATCGTCTCAAAATATAAAGTGTCCTTTTGTACGTTTATAGTTGATTTGTATGCGCTTTCCTCTGCATACAAGTGTATGTAGCCTTATTTTACATGTTTTATTTTCTCAATTTGTTTCTGCACGTTTCCACGACCATGAACACAAAGCCATGATACATGCATTTCATATGTTTATGAGAAATAGTATCTTTTCTTTCTTCCGCCGATTATATTTCATGCACCTGGTTATGTTTAGTGACATGTCTGAGATTTCTGGTTATGCTTCTTTAAAACAAACAATTCACGCTTTGTTTTACAAGTTCAAGTTAATTTAACTAACAATAAAGCCACACGATGATTTGAGGATTAAAACCAACATGAGCCATGGCCTTGTAATCAATAATAATTGTACCCACTATGTTTCCTTATAGTGATTTTGCTGAGAAATGTGATCATATTTATATTAGAAGAAGTCTGTCTGTCGATGTGTTGGTGCATGTACAGTATGCATGCAATATGTGTGTTTTATATCCGCCTGGCCGCCCCCCGTCCTGCTGATTGCCACGGCCAGGCCTTATCCCAGTGGCGAGGTGAAGATTGATGCTGCTCATCTGTCGAAATGGAGCTATAAAAGAAGTGTGCGCCCACTTCTTTCCTTCTTTTTCTCAATGCTCATTCTTCTGCCTTTTTCTGCTGTGATGTCCACCAGCAGGCAGCATATCAGTGCGCCCAGTCATTTGACCATCTCGCTGTCCATCCGTCACCACTTCAGAAGCGATACGAGCTGCAGTAAAAACAGACCGCATCATGTTCCAAGGTGAGGGCTGATCTCATGCTGACTTGCCCTCTTCGTTAACACCAAACCTCCCCACAACCTGCAACATTTCCCCGCAGTGCTCCTCCAAACAAAGCTCGTAACTATCCACTACCATCGCTGATCCTCATTACAATATATGTACCCCATCTCATACTTCATTCAACTTTGTAGTCTCTCCAAAAAAATGCCCTTTTGTGTTTTTTGGAGAAGTCTCATAACTTATATATTTATTGTTAAATTTTCATTTGTGGGCTCTTTTCAAGTCAAATCTAATTAGATTTAGCATTTTAGGATGAATAAATTAAACTTTTTTTTTCATTAAATTTAAAAGCAAAAGCATTTATAGGGCGTGTTTATATTTTTTATGAATTTTGGTGGGACTGATGTTATACTAACATACTTTTGGACAAATCCTGGAGAAAGTCTGTGTTGATTTAATTTTTCTCAAAGTCAAAAACCTGAAACTATCTCTTATAAACACTTGAAACTTAATTTGTGATTTCCTAAAGATACGGTACCAATTTTCTCTCACATCCATGAAGAGAAATTTAATTTTATCTTGACTTTTAGCTTTAAAATTAAATCTTCATAAACAGGTATGTTTTGATACAATACATTTTGACTTTAGGCAATTTTATAGACTACATGTAGCATATATCCACTTCACACATTGATCATCAGTGTCTATTGCATTACGTATTACTCCCTTAAATCAAAATCCCAACACAGAAACAACAGTGATATTGGTTACTGTAAAATAGACGCCAAGTTTAACAAGATTGTAGATTGCAACACATTCAATATGTCCGCTGTCCCCTCTGGTTGTAGGTATACCCAAAGGATGCCTCATGTTGTATAAGAATTAACATGTTGTGGAGTAAGTGATGGATATCCACTGGTCTGTGTTCCAATTGCTTGCCCCGTCTCCTTATTTCCCATGGTGCCCTTCGCAGGTCAGTCGCCAATGGTGCTCCAAGCGCATTCTCGCTCGCAGTCTAATTTTGCATCCTTTAATATTGCATGGAGCTCATTTAAAAGATGTGGGGTTGGGATACAGTACACACACTGGAAGCATGCAAACACACCTACACCATTGTAATTTTCCCTCTCAGCAGCTCTCAGGGGTGTATTTTAGGATGTTGCCAAGGGTTTTGGATTGATGTGGTCACACATGGCAAATAGTGTCTGTGCACTTGTTTCTGTGTTTGTATACATGATCGTTTCTGCATCATCCAAGTGTCTGCATGTGCAAGGCATTGCACTGCACATGTGAGTGTCTGCTTCTGCATATTCTCGAGTTTAACAAAAAAAAATAGTAATACAAGCACCCTTTCTGCAATACTTCTTGTCATCAATCATGCTGCCACTTTAATTTATGTGCCACTTCTGGTTGCATTGTCGTTTATTTTGGGGGGGACAAATATCACCATTGCACAGCTCTAGGGAGAAGTAGCTTCTGTTTGGAGCATACATATTGCTTTTTAACCCTTCATGGGGTAAAAGTGATTTGATATTGACTGTAAAGTAAAACAATGTGTCCCATAGACATTCTTACTAAGTCCTGCACTGTCTTCTGTCACAAGTAGGTGGCTGATTTAAAAAGCTCAAGTTAAGAAGTCAAGATCTGCAATTAAAAAAAAGCCTTTTCCTACAACTACATGCTTTAATGGCTTTACATCTAAAATTAGATGAGGTCTGCAAGACGACATAAACAGCAGGAGTTTTGGCCCACTTCTGTTTATGTGTTGCAGAATCAGGCAACAGAGGTCGAGGGTTATAAGTTGAGGGGTCGAGCAAGTCATGACTAGATGAGGTCAATGTGAGGTGATTTCCGTTTGGGGATTCCAGACTATTGCTGTCCATCATGTAAGACCTCTTCCACCCGGAGCCTCTGACCAAGTCCCTCCTGTCACGGTGATGTACAGCAGAAGGCAATGGATGCTGAGAGTGCAACACACACACACACACACACACACACACACACACACACACACACACACACACACACACACACACACACACACAACCTTTGTTCACCTTTCAAGATCTTCCAGATTCCATGCAAGGTTATTCTTAAAATGCATGTCAGTGCTGCTTTAAATTTGGTCCAATGGTTCTCAGAATGTTTTCCATAATTTGCGGAATTAACTTGACTTAGAAACTGAAACAAAATGGATTAAATAAGTGTAGTCAAGTCATCAATACATCAAATCAAATATAAATATTAACAATGTTGAGTACACGAACATTGGCATGGGCAGATGAGGAAGTTGGATCGCTTTTCCAGGTGACTTTCGACTTTAAAACTACCAAGCCCCAGGAGAATATATACTGGGACTCATGGCATTCTGGAGGCCGCCATTGTTGTTATTATCCATGTGGTTGTTCAGAAGAACTTTTTTTTTTTTTTATGGCCATGGTGCACATAAGCAGAAGAAGCATCTCAGAAAAGTTGTGATTTCCCCCATATCCACAGAAACTGAGTTGGAGTGTTTTCCATATTTCCACTGAGCGTTTTTGAAAAATGCCATTTTTTCTCACCATTTTCATGGACACTGAGTTGGAGCAATTTCAAATTTTCCACCTATATATTAAGCATATATACCTCATGTCACCTTGCATATTTCTTTTGATTGCATCAAGATACTTATATTTCAATGACAATTTTCAATAGAATAGAAGAAACTCCTGGCAGTACTGTACAGTACCTATAGATCGTTGAGAGATTTTGGTCATAATGGTACTTTAGCTTTTCTTTTTTTCTTTTTTTTTCAGGAAGTAGTATTCCTTATTTTAATCTATTTGGTCATTGTCAGATGGACCCATGTTCATTTTATTTCAAACCTTTTCATGATATAATAAAAAAAGATGTATTTACCAAATTAAAACTCCTACTTTGCTAATCTGTTGGATTTCATCTCACAGACGCGGCTAGCTGTCCCACCAGCCTCGAAGGCAGTCTTTATGAAAGCACTCATGTTATGTTGTGACAGTTAAACCTATGTGAACCGGCTGATGCAATAAGCCCCAAGTTTTATTGACTATGTGAATCACAGCAAGCCCGTCTTCACGGTAGCTACCAGCGAAATGCTACATGCTACACGCTAATCTGCAGGGCATAACCTGATATAGGCAGAGCACATCTCTCCACCCTGCTCCAGGGATCCTTATCTTCACAACGGGATTGAATTATTTCTCCTTACACAGCTATAAGAATTGAGTTACAGTGACCATAATGCACAACAACAGACTTCTTGTGTCATAGAGACGTGTAAAGAGAATACGAGCAGAACACACAGCTAGATGCTAATTTATTGACAAGTCACGGCCTCCTCCAACTATTAGAACTATTTTAAAATCCAAGTGACACAGAAAGCAGAGCCAACAACAAGAAAAATATTCCCCATACTCTTTTGACAAAGACATTTTCACAATGGCTTCTAAAGTTAAGAGGATTGTGTGCAGCTTTATTGATTTTTTTGTAGCAGTGTCCGGGAGATGGCGCCGAGAAAATGAGGTCTGGCTTGAAGGTTTATGTGCTGCCACAGTTAGGAGGAAACGTGAGCCGAGGATTCAGCTGGCCTTTTATTGTAAATGTGCTCCCTCTAGATGGACTTAAAGTGTCTGTTTTCCTGGCTATAGGAGGGGAATTAAATATGAAGGGTATCAGTAAATGGGCAGGAAGACTCCAAACGAGTGCTTAGGGACAGTTTCCCATTATTGTCATCTATTATCCCGGACAGATAGTGATATCGGCCGCCGAGTCGTCGATTGCAATCCACTGTACGCTGGTGGCAAGCAGACAGGTTATGGGTTATGTGAAAACAAAGTAGCACAGTTAACTCTGAAAGAGATGATTTGGGCCTACTTTGCACCACAATCAAATACAAAACATTCATAATTAATGCAGGATGAGAGGCAATACAACCAAACGCCACTACACAGCTTCCCATTCATGATTAAATAACCACCTGATGGTGAACTGTTGTAAATGTTCTGTTTCGCCACTCATTAAATCATATTCTCAGTTTTCCCATTGTGGGAAGCATGTACACCACTGGAGCTGGGACAGTTTGTTAAATGTATGGTAAATCTGATGGATATCCTTGACGATTGGTTGAGTAGATGAAAACAAAATGAAAAATTCTCTACATTCTCTATATATCCTCGACATCCAGCATTTGTCTGTGTTACGGTGAGTGTTCACTGTGGATGCTCAGCCTGTGTGAGACACTAGCTTAGTTTTGGGCTCACCTCTGCGTAGCCGCTGTAAAACGTCGGTCTGTACACAGACAGTCACTCTGAATAATAGGCCTGCAAGCCATAAATGTCAGCCCTTTAAATCACACGGGCCAGCACTGTGTCTCAGGGAGAGAATGCTTCATCACCGCTTAAACTACAGCCACCCATTTATTATGTGTATGTTTATAAATCACTAAGGAGACCTTACATTCCTGAAGCCTGTAAAAGAAGAGAGCGAGAGAACGAGAGATTGGAAAAAGGAGGAAGGAGTATGAAGTAAAGATGTATGAGAGAGTGTTGAAATCATCTCTACGTCTCAAACCATATGCAGTTAAAATGAATCTTATAATTGTTGGACGGTATATAGAGATTCCCAACATCAGAAGATGATCCATTTTATTAGGTTTTGTATGAGCTTTATATGTTACCCTTGAAAAGATTCCCTCTCTCCTTATTTATTAATTATATTTCAGCTTTTTTCCCCAGCAATTATTATAGATACTGTATATACATTATTAGCAATTCAATAAAATTATAACTTTTTGAGTTAATATGTCAGATTTAGATTTTTGATTTTAATCTTGTTTCCTGTAACTGGTACCTTGATCAAAGTTTTTAGACCTGTTGATCATCAAATGAAAAGAAGTAAAACGAGTTGACTGTTGTTTTCACAGTATTCCATGTGTCATCAGGGCTTTGGCTTCAAATAACACATTTTGCACTCTCCTGTTCCTCATAGTCACATTATACAAACATCAGAGCTAAATATACAGTCCGATCATATATAAACGTAAATGAAGTAAGAAGTCCTGCATGTGCAGGGCTTATATTGTCTTAGTGAAAGACATAGTACACATTTAAACAGTCGATCGTGTACACTCCGTCAGTAATGATATCATACAGGTGTCTGTGAAGTGTCAAGCTGCACCATCCTTTGTTATGGACAGTTGATATTAACGTACGACTAACGGTGAATTCCCCACATCTGCCAGAAATATCTATCCACCGGCAAAAATAACTGTTCCACCGAAGATCAGTCACAATAAGCTAATCAGGTCTTTCATCCTGACCCTTTTTACAGCCCAGGCTCTGGGATTCATGAGGTACAGCAGTGAGATGTATGGTAACCCAGTGTATGTATGTGTACGGTATGCTTTTTATGAAGCAGAGGGTTTTACTCTCTCCATTCCCCCTCATAAAAGATGGCACATTCCTAGATTTTACTAAGCCATTGCCACTTTCCCCAAAGATTTAGTTGCACACCGACTCTTCTTTATTCATCTCCAGTATATACTGACTTTTATGTCTAAGTCAGAGAGGAAGAAAAAGAAAAGTAATAAGTGGACAAGAAAAAAAAAGGATTGTAGTGATTTGCACTCAAATCGACAAAAATATTCCTAATTAAAAAAAAGATGTAACCACTACAAACCCTTACTGCCTCTGAATGCAAGTGTTAACTTGCCTTGAAACATTAAATAAGTCTTCATGTCTTCATGTATTTATTTTCCTCAGGGAAACCTAGAGTTGTTTTTTTTATTTTTTTATCTTCCACAGTGATATTTGCCTCTGATGGGCCAATATACTGCCAGTGTGACATCCATGCTACTATAGACAGGCAAGGACACACACACACTTCACTTAATCCCTTTTTCAGACTTCTGTTCATTTCCTGTAAAAGATACACTAAATATATGACTATTAACTCTTTCTCTCCATTAACCTGACCTTAGTTCAAACTTTAAACATCTCTTAAGGTCTACATACATATAATACATTTAATTTTTACACACGTATGTCCCTAGGGCCATTGCAAAACCCATTGTACATCCCCATAAGCACTGTGAAACAAGAGCAAACACACATTGCTTTGATTTAATTTTGAACAGACTCACTCTCAACTCAACCCCATCTACAAGTTGTCCAACCCTCACTCCCTCGTCTCCCCCCACCCCTTTTATTTCTAACTTTAAAACCTGACTCCGCCCTGTTCTCCTTTTTTGGACTTGCTTTTTGTGTCATTCAAGGATGACAAGCCCCCTAATGCGCGCATGTAAGCAGACGTTGGTGCTGACAACAGTCGTAAATAAACGTTCGCACACAAACTGAGCAGTGTTGCATTCATGCTCACTGAGTAGTGTACTCTTCCACTGAACACACAATCACTGGCCCACTTTCTCTTTTCCCAGGCTGCTCTGTTTTCCCCCAGGTGCAGGAGGGAGTTTGACAGCAGAGACCCGAGAAACCACATCTCATCAGCTGCTTGGATCCAGCGGGCTGCACTGGGACAGTCGTTTGGCCCGCGCCTCTGAATTTCAGATTCAGCTTTAGTCTATTTTTGTCTGGAAGTTGTGGCGGTGACCCGTGAACTCTACCCTCTTGTGAGGCTGCCAATCTGGGGCTGCCCCCTCAAGAATGGCTCTAAAGTACTCTCTGGAGGAAGAGGATTAAGTTATTACACTTGGATGTTGCCACAAAACCCAAACTCCTACTCATCGGGACGTTGAGTTTGTTTAGTTGAGCTTGTTTTTTGGTGTTGAAGAGAAGATTAAAAATAATTAAATAAATAAGGGTAGTTTTGATTGTATTTTATATGAGAATAAGGTCAGTAAGATTCAGATCTTGTTTTCTTTTTTGATACATTTGGAGAACGTATTAAAAAAAATTACTTGCTGAATTAGTACATGAGTATGAACTGTTTTATTTTGTGAGAATGATTATTTTCAAAAAATGTTGTGTTTGCACTGAAGCTTTGGACTTGTTGGTTTTTTTGTAGCGCTTATTGAAACTTGCCCTCAATGCTGCTCGACAGCTTGGCCAGTCCTCACCCGTCAATAGAAACCCCAGCCTGTTCTTAATTGAGACATATCTGTATCGAGCAGCCAAATCTTCAAGTCACTCATTGAATATGAAAAATGAAGTATGGGAAGGAGAGGAGAGGTTGGAAGGGAGATCAATGATATGGATCTGCATGTGCAGACTGGGCCTCCACCCAGTGTGTGTGTGTGTGTGTGTGTGTGTGTGTGTGTGTGTGTGTGTGTGTGTGTGTGTGTGTGTGTGTGTGTGTGTGTGTGTGTGTGTGTGTGTGTGTGTGTGTGTGTGTGTGTGTGTGTGTGTGTGTGTGTGTGCGTGCGTGCGTGCGTGCGTTGCAGCATTATTGGACATCTGAATGAGTAATGACGTCGTCCCAGACTGGGCAATTACCACCAGCGCTCGTTTATTAAAGAGGGGATGGAGAGATGGAGGAAGGAGGATGGCGGCTCTGGCGCGGAAGGAATGGAGGATGAATTGGTGGAGGAAATGACAGGAGGAACAAATGCAGGAAATTGCAGGAAATCTACATTTATTTTATATAAATTATTAAGAGCGTCCTTTCCATCAAATGTGTATTTAAGCCGCCTGCGTACACATCTAATCCTTTATTAGGGTCTGTGATTTGGGTGTTGGAGGTCATGTGACATTGGTTTCTGTTTTGATGTTGAGGAACACTTCACTTAGGATTCATTCATCCTGTTAGCAAACAGCTATCCATCACTGCCCTGCTGCAAATGGACTTGATCTGCCTGGAGAACTGTTCTACAGTTCTGTTACCACCAGAAGAAGTGAACAGTCCAATCATCAGCATAAATATACTGACTTAACCTCATTATTAGTTACCTTTAGGGATTTTATAGAAATGGTTCAATGAGTGAACTGCTTAACAGATGGAGCTTCAGACGTCACTCATTTATACATTTCGGTCACATGCATTCATATAATTCAAGTCAGCCTCTCCATTTATCCATTGTACTGTTTTATCAAAATCAAAGCACAGGGGACTTGAGAATAATTGCAGCTGATTAAAAAAAAAAAAAAAAACTAAAGAAATAAAAAGAAAAAAAACCCACCCTGGACATGTCAGTCCATCACAAGGAAAACAGAAAATGGTCAATCAGACACAATCAAGAGTTGATTTATAGACTTTATGAATTAGCTGTTGGTGCATGTTTTGGACTGTTAATGTAAAACTGGAGTATCCAAAGAAAAAAACAAAAAACAAAAATGTCATCTCCAAATAAAGGCCCATAAGTCCAACCCAGACTCAATTGGGATATTCTAAATTTAAAGAAAAAAAAGTATCACTTTAAAAACTGTTGAATGCATCAGTAAGGCCATAAAAAACCATGGTGTAATTTCCAATGATTTATTGCTAAATAAATCTACAATATCTTTTTTACATAGTGAGCTTGTTGAAGTCGAGCTTCAACTTCTTGGAACACTGTTGGTCGAAAAGTGATTCTTCTTGACATGTACATATAACTAACAACAACTAAAAATAATTGCTATATCGAACTTCATTAAGAAAATAATTTAATTATATAGCAGTTATTTAAATATGGCTAATGTGAAAGTGAAGAGTTCCTCCTCCTTCCAAAATCAAAATGAAATTTTTAATAGGATCTGGTCGTCCAATTTTGATGATGCCATGAAGATGTTACCAAATAGTGAATAGATCCCCTCTATGTAGTGCTTTTCCACTGTTTTGGCACTTTACATTGTTAGTCACATTCACACACAGTCAACGCACTAATAGTGACGGCTGCTGTGTAAGGTCCAAACCATCAAGCTTACAAATTAATTATGAAGTGAAACATTAAAAAAACTCAACTTTGACCTCCTCAAAGCTTAGAATTAAAAATTATTCTAATACCTCTGGGAAGTACGGTAGTCACTTGAGAGATGTTACCTTTCACCATAAAGACCGGGATTCAAATCTACTTCAGATCTTTTCTGTACAGTGTTTGCGTGCTATGCCTGTGCTTGCCTGTGTTTTCTTCTGGCATTCAAGAATCCTCCCACAATCCAGAAAATGTCACAACTGGGTTAACTGAGAAAACCAAATTGGCTCTGATTGCCTGTGTTATGGATTCCCAACTTTGATTTAAATAAAGAGGAAAACTCTTGACCTTTCGGCCGAGTTTTATAGCAAACTACAGACAAAAATCCATCCCCCTCCCACGCAGGTTCCCTGGACTTTCCTCTCCATTTTCTTTCCCTTTTCTTCCCACATCTCACCTCCCTGCTTTTCTCACCCTGTCTGTCTGTATGTCTGAAATGCTAAGAAAACATTGTGGCTATGTTGGCTATGCTGAGAATCAGTCAGCAGCTGCTTGGTGATCAATGGGAAAGAAAACAAATCCTCGCCAAAGGAATTTGAGTTTTGAACTTTCCCCGCTCCGTTCATAACTCAGACACCGTACCAGGGAGGGAAATCAGTTGGCAAATGATCAACAATACGCACTTTTATCTGTCTGCATACATGCGTCCATATACTCATACATTAGTAGATAGGGAGTTTATTTTTTCTTTTTGTCCAGTAAATTGTTATTCTTTTTCAGTCGTTTTCTTTACATTTATAGTACATTGCTCAGTAAACCTCTTTTTCTTTTACCTTATAGTAACAGAAACTATTGGCAAAAAGTCTAATTTGCCCTTGTCCATTCAGAAATCCTGCCTTGCAACCCCTATCACATGAGTAATTGCAAAGTAACACACCCTCTTCGTTCTGTATACACACATTCATAGTTTAGCAAGACGTGCTTGACTCATGACTCAACCTCAGACGCTCGCCAATGCCACTCTGTTGGTGTAGTGGTGCCATAGCGCTCGGAGTGTCCTGACTCCGTCCCTCTTGTGTCACGAACCCACATAGAGAGCATATTGTTCATCGGGCTTGGGAAAGACCAGAGTTCAAGGACATTAATAGCTACAATGTGTAATTTCCCTCCTCCTTCCTCGTCCACATCCTACTCATTCAGCTTTTGGGAAATGTGGGTTTTTTAGAAATAGGGATATTTCATCTGGGAAAGTACCTTTGATTAAATAGTTGGCTGCGATGCTGCAGGGCAGCTCCTAAGTGATAAATTGTTTGAATGCCAAAGTTTGTGCTTTTTTCAGTTTGTACCACTCAAATCCATAACCTTAATGTGAAATGAATAATTCTCCAAATCTTTTTTTTTTTTTTTTTTACCTTGAACAGGCTGGATTGATATCTGCTGTCTTTTTTCATGTTTTATTTTTAAAATGTGTTACTGCCTTTTTCATTTATCAATTTATACCTGTAGTCAATACAGAAAATTTGAAAAATAATAAACAATTGCAGTGAAAAAGTTTAATCTTAACAGGTTTAGTGAATTTATCCTCTGTGTTTGGATGCGGATAACCTGAAATGTCCTCAATATATCTCAAGCCAGCTCTTCGTGTATCTGATGTTTCATTGTGAAGGTCCAATGTGTAGGAGTCAGTTAATGTAATGAAGAATCTCCTGCACATTAGATGATACCAAGAGAAACTTTCAAATATAAGCACTTTCTCTTGTTTCAAATTGACACACAGGGATTCTTTTTTTTATGATCACAAGTTTAACACCCCCTCCCCCTGCCAGTATGGAGGGTGTGCCACTATGTGCCAGCATCACATCTTACGTGCCACTACGGAGCCTGCGATGATTAGACTGAGCATGTCTGTTTTTCCGCTAATTGCCAAACCCAGCATCACCTTCACTATTGTCTAATTAGTCCTAACAAGGCAACCGAGCACCAATTAAAATGACCGAATCACAGCTTTAATAATTAGAAAAAGAAAAAAAAAGCCCACAAAGCCTATTCTCTACTGTGGAGAATGACAAGGTATGTGTCTTATCACTGATGCATGGAGATCCTGTTTTTAACTTACTTAAAGGGATTCGAAAGCGGAAGTGTCTGCTTGAAATCAGTGAACAAGACATGAAGAAAATAGACCAGAATCCTATTGTTATACAATCCAGTTATCCAGAGACTTAAGATGTGATAACACTTCCATGCAGGCCCTCAATCAGAACCAAAATTATGCACAAACACCAGACGACGTGCAGAAATGTATCATTTGTCATAATATAAGTCATGACCTATCAAATATAAAGGCATAGACCAGAGGGCATTGTTTCATTTGAGGTGTCACAGATATGAATTAGAGATCTGCATCTTTCTTCACTCTCGTCTTCAAGCCTATACCTCCCCCTTCTTCTTTTATTTTTATGTAAAACACATTGTGAAAGGTCAGCAGAGAAGCATGAGAAACGAGAGCATGAGAGAGTTGGGTATGTCTGCGGACGTCTGTATATGTATCTGTGCATGTGTGCCTGTGATTAGGAGGAGTATATTTCGTTTGTGTGTGTGTGTGTGTGTGTGTGTGTGTGTGTGTGTGTGTGTGTGTGTGTGTGTGTGTGTGTGTGTGTGTGTGTGTGTGTGTGTGTGTGTGTCTTCAGCGGGGGTGAAACTCTGTCTCCTATGCACGCTGTGCTCATTTAGAAGTGGTGTCTTGTGCCTGGGGGGGCTGCCGGCAAGAGGGCAGGCGGGCGGCCAGGCGCCAAAGAAAGAGGTCACATCCATATTCATCGCATTGGACATGCACATGTAAACCACTTTTAATATGCCGTGACAGGGTAAAGTTGTGTTGAGGCGGAAAGAGAAAGAGAGAAAGAGAGAGAGAGAGAGAGAGAGTTGGTGACAAATAGAGGAAGAAGATTTGTGAGAAATGTCCACATGTGCATCTTTTCCACCGTCTGAGTGGCTTCTTGGTAAATCTCAATGACCTGCAAACTGAAATGATCGGGGATAGAATAATTGTTATTATGAACAAGAAGGACAGTAGAATCAGTCATTGACTGAGTTGCTCAGGCAGTCAAGTGACTGACAACTACAGTAACACTGAAGCCTTCGGGGCGATCGTTTGGAAGCTGAACACTTCTGTCCTGCGGTGTTGTTCATAATCTGTTAAGACAATGTAGAATATTCACAAATGTAAGAACTTAGACACAAAGTCTAGAAATTAAAGAAAGAAAGAAAGAAAAAAAATACAGAATTCCAGAGATTTACCAAAGATCTTTTTTCCTGCTTGATGTCATGAACTTATCTGTGTGAAATGTGGCAGTTAGCAATATTTTCACTTCCCCAATAGAAGCTCAAATGCAATATACCCTCACTTACTGCATACTTGGAATATAACATTCACAACTCACTAACTGACCACTATGAGATATTGGAATGTGAAATAAGTAAACTGAATCTTACTATTGTTTACAAGGCAAATTTAAAAACCAGGCGCGTTTTTATAATTGAACACTCCCAGCTATTTTACATGAAGTGCAGACATTTCCAGATTCTTCAAACAAACATTGAACCTGTATCAAAAGACCGGAAAACTGAAAAGGAATGCCTGTTCTTATGGGGCACTTTGAGGTCAGTGGGGGCATATCGTCTTCACATCATAACGAGGGGCCCAGGTAGCCAGTTATGACAATGTGGCATTATATGGCAGCTTTTGAAGTCGGCCAGTGACAGGATCTCACTGTAACCGCCTGTCACAAGCAGCTGCTTTGAAGTTCGCAGTGATGATAAAAAGAGAGCGAGAGAGAGAAAAAAGACATAATCTGATGAAATCACGAAGTCATGTCCAAAAGACATTGAGAACGTGTGACATTGAGACGACGTGATGTATAGATCAATAGTAAGGACGAGACTGTACTGGGTAGAGGGATGGCAGTTCAGAGAGAAGTGGAAGAAAAGAACCTTTCTGCAGGACACTTAACTCCCTGATACCATGCTGGGTCTCCCTCTGGACAATGATACCACTTACCGTCTAGCTGTCAGAAAGCACCGTGCTCGGTCTTTACCTGTACAAGCCCACACCGGACCATCCGTGTGGTAGGAAGGCGGTCGCGGTGGGGACTCGAGGCTTGGGATTTTCTCGTAACCCTACTCCCAAATTTCCAGACAACACCAGGGTCCCCTGGGCATCTCCACCCTCTATAGGCTTTAATTCCACAAAGGTTTAGTGGCGACAGGAGCTTCCCTAAGCGGACAAATTATGCTATCAGTTTCCCCCCACTCTTGCAGGGGAACGTAAACGCCTGGGTCCCCTTAAACTGGAGAAGTCCTCCATCTGGAAATGTGTGTGGAGTCAATTAAATCAAATCTGAACTGAATTTGTGAGGAGATTTGTGAAATTATCTTTGATCCACAGTGTTTAACTGAAGATTCCCCCCCCCCCCCCCCTTTTTTTTTTTTAATCCGAGTGTATAACACTGCCGGCACTGTCAGTGTTTTGTCGGCAATCTGAGAGACAGGTTTACCCTGTCCAGCAGAGCACTGTGCACTGAATCTTTCTGGGCTCTAACCTTCCGCTCGCCTCGAACAGTAGGGAATCCTCCTCAATCACTATAAGGAGGTCCTCTCAGATCCACTCATATTTTAACCACCAGCCCCACGCCATGGGGCGCTGTGTAACGGCCCGTCAGTGGCTGTAACCTAAGCGTCAAAATTGCTTTTTGACGATGTACCTAGTGTTATTTTAAGAGCCCCCGTCTGTCCGGACCGGCCCCCACCCTCGGCAAAATATGATTTAATCATTTTTCTCACTTACTTTTCTCAGCGTGGGAGCAAAGAGAAAGAAAGGGAGAGAAACTGAGAGGAGCTGAGGGGGGGGGTGGTGGAAGAGAAGAGCATTCCAAAGTGGTGAAGAAGGAGAGACATTACAGCAGTTATTTCCGCTGCAAAGAGGAGAAAAACCTCTTACATGGCAGTTCTTAATAGGATCTGGTTGTCCAAGCTGAAGCCAGGCTACTCCTCTTGAGAAGTCCTCGGGGTGAAAATCTGAGCAGGCTTTTAATCAAGAGGCAGTGGACGTTGTACAAACAAGAGTCTGAGATGATGTCATCCTGAAAAATCTGTCCCTTTAAAGCTCAGACATCTACTCTGTTATTTACATTCACTTTATTTTCCCCTCAGTGTTTGTATAAAGATCATATCTCATACATACTTCAACTTATGGAACTGAAAGTTCGCCCATATCTGCGTCTTAGGTGTTATTCCACACTGACTATATTTATATTCAGACTGTAACATATTTAAAAGTGTCACAGCTAGCAAAGGAGTAACCGAATTATTGTGTTTTTAATGCCATGAGCATATTGTAAAATTCCACAAAGTGGGCGCCTGACTATCTCTCATCTTTCTGCTCACGCCATGCTCTCATCTCTTTTCATCCCATTTTGCCCCTCAGGAATATACAGTTCCCACACCCTGACTGCATCAGTGGCTGACACCCACTTGAGAGCTCTAAAGCGCTGTGTACATACGACCACAAGTGGTGTTACTGTTACCAGGGATCACCTTACCCACTGCCATCCGTTATGACTCTGACAGAAACCCAGTGTGGGACAGCATGTGGATGCTGTGGTGCATACATCAACATCATAACTGTCTGCTCCGTCCCCATTGTACATTTTTATGTGTTCTCTGTCATCTTCCAAGAGGTTGGCAGAGAAAGTGAAAACGAATTGTACATATATATTGTTTGCAGTTGTCCAATGTAGTGTTTAATGTCGTGAGCGCTCTCTGGACTCTCATGGACTATCTTGAGTAAAAGGAGGATGGGGAACATTTGCTGCTTGATAAACTTTTCTCTTATGAGTTTTGCAAGTGCATAATCATACTTTTTTGGATTGGCATTTTTCTTTTCTTCTCTCAATATTTTAAGATTTTAGAAGTACACACTTTGAAGCCCCAGGCTGCAGTACCTTTTTGGCACATTCGTATCCACTTCTTGCTGTTTTAACAACGTTTGCACAAAGTCTGGTGCATGATTTAAATGGATTGTTTTGATTCTTTTAGGTCATCAAAGCAACAAGTTTGGAGATAACGTTGCATTAGTTGTTGAGTTCACAGCTTGACATGTACTTGTTTGAGATGTGACTTTGCCAAGCAGTAGTGAAAATTTCAGCGGGAACTCAGGCTTGAGGGGCTTTGTAACACAATAAGCAGTGTTTGTCCCTATATTAGGGGAAAGTAAATAATGGCACTGTGTATGTAGAATGCATGAATACATTGGTTATTACATTGGTTTAAAGGCAGTCTATGATTATCCTGTATCATAATGTTGAACTCCACTTTGAGACCTGTTAAAAAATTACAGAAAGCACAGTTACAAAACAAATTACATGAGTGAACAATTTGACTATGCAGATGGTACTCTCTCGTTTAAAGCAAATAATACCTACTTTTAACTTGTCGGTAGAGTATTTTCTCTTCTCCTCCGACTGTGTGCCACCGATATGCCTGAATACACCAACATTTGAGACTAGCATGCTCATAAGTTTCAAAATGATTGTATCTTTTTTTGATTCTGATCATCGTTTGTGCATGATGTTGGTTGCAGCTCTGCTCTGTTGTGTCTCACAATTATGAATTAAATGCCGAACCTCAGCTTTCTCGCCTCCTCATTCCCATTAAACCATCAGCTCACTTCATCTAAACAAATTTCCATTAGTCACAAAACAACATTATAAATAATTTCCAATTGTGTGTCCGCCCACCTGTTGGATGTCAGTACAATATTTACTTTCATGAAGGCTAATTCATTTTTAAGCATTAGGTCCTGATATAGCTTTTTTCCCCCCTGTGACAGCGATTGATGAGTGCGATCAAACCACACAGTAAACTTATAGAATGCATAAACAAAATAAAGAGCTGCAAAATGTAAAATGGCCAGAGGCAACTCTTTTTTTTTTTTAAATTACAAAACATTTATCAATGTCAGGAATTGATTCAGATTTAAGTTTTTCAACTTACTTTCTTGAAATAAATTGCTGCCTCCCTTCATCTGGCCTGTGTGTAACTGAGATTAATGACCCGCAGGTAAAGGTCAACACATAATAAACTGGACTGTCTTTACATTAGGTTTGTGTGACATTATCAAGATGAGATGAATTTATTTTTCATTGATCTCAGAGGATAGGTCACAGAGAGAGATTGTTTACCTCGACAGGCTCGGTTCTATCCGAGGTAAACTGCTGCCAATTAGTCATTCACGTCACCGGGCCGTTCGGGGACAGTGACTTGATATTTCCAATGCACACTTCACTGTAACCTACCACTCTCACTCTCTCCACATGTGTCCCCTACACTCATGTGGGTCACCACAAGGAAGAAAAAGAAAAAAGAAAAGAAAGAAATAACATTGGTGTCAGTGTCCTCTCAGTGCGTCCTTGCCCTTTCACACCGTGCGGCTCCTTCTTTCACTCCTGGAGTGCCTAACCAACCAGTGATAATAATGACGAACATCATTTATGCAAATGTAATTAGGCCGAGAAACATGATAGTGTAGCGCAGGGCGCCAATGGAAATTTATCACTGCACACTCAGGCTCTAAACATTCAATTAAAATATTGAATTTCACTGGATTTAATCTAAACGTAATAAATTACGCAGTGGTAGAAGGCTTGCAGTCGAGCAGCCCGACAGAATCACACTTAGACGGCCACTGAGTTCCCTTCTTAACGGGAACTTGGCAAAGTACAGACGGCTGCACAGATGATCAGGGAGAAGGTGATTGTGTGGCGCTTTGTCTCTGTCAGGGTCAAAGTTTTGTCTGGATTCAGAGAGGTGAGGCCGGGCCGTCTCACACAGACAAATGTACAATTAGGTTAGTGTTTGTTCACGTATTCGGTACACTGTCTCACAGCGTCAAAAGGTTCCTCCACTCTCTTGTCAGACAGGCCAGTTAAAAACACAACAGGAGACAGGAAAAGTACTAGAATGAGGAGGTTACTGACACTATTGTTGAAAGAGGATGGTGTTTAGATTTCAGGAAGGGATTCGTCACAAGACAGCAGGAGTGTCAGTTTGGATGAGACCAGACTGTTTTTAGAGGCCGAGATAAAGTCAACTGTGGCAGTTTTACAAGAGCCCAAAGAAGAAAAAAAAAAAAAAATTTGTCTGGATGACTAAATTAGGTTTGACTGCAGGTTGTATGTTGATTCATTTAATTTTAAAAGCAGATTAACTCGACTTATAAAGTCAGAGTGAATCAGACTATAACTCTAAACACAAGCGATGGTGCTGAGTCTAAAATTGTGTTTTTGCATGAAAAATTGTGACTGTGACTCTATACATAAAATCTGCTGCAATATGTTTTTGACTTAAATTGTTTTTTTTAACACACAGTTCAATCATATAATCACTGTATGAATGTAAGCATTGTGACTTCTCTCTGAGCATTTGCTGTCATGTTAAGTTGTGTATTTTTTTTTTTTGTGATGCTGAACCGGTGACGCACACTGAATTTGTCAAAAGCATAAAATTATGGCCCCTAAAAAAAACAAAACAATGAGTTAAAGGAACCAGCTGCTGAGTCAGCTCATAATGCATTTGTCACTGCGAGTGAGAACGTTCACATTACTCTCATCATTTGACCACTGCTGATGTAAAAATATTGATTAGTGCCGCTTTAAGATTTATATTCACCCATGAAAGGGAAAAAAAAAAAAGAAGAATCAGCTGACTTTGGCTAAAATGTGTGTTTGTGCTGCTCGGCTCTCATGAAATATGGTGATGGCAGCAGATGTGTGGTGAATTCACTGAGCGGGACTGATTGAGGCGATACTTTGGAAGTTTCCCTGCTTCAGACACAACAGGATGTGTTTGTTCCTCATCTAATTGGCTTTTGGGGAGGTAAAAAAGAGTGAGAGATGTGTCGCTTGTGGATGTGTTTCTGAGGTGATAAACTTTACACTGTGAAGGTATCGAGAGGTGAGGAAAAGCTCACACTGCTTTGTCGGGAGTTCTTATCCACGTTAAGACAGGTTTTAGAAGTTTCTCAAAGAGGAAATTGCTTCAGTGATTGTTGAGTGAGTAGTTTGTATTGAAACACAGACACACAGACACACACACAGACACACACACACACACACACACACACACACACACACACACACACACACACACACTTTTTTATTCATGCACATACAATGCCAGGTGAGGCTGACACGGTGTGTGTAACCAGCTGGATGCCCTCGCCTCTCTGTCTCTGCTTAATGTAGCGTGAGTGCTTCTTGAGAGCTGATCCTTGCTCGGGACTGAAGCTGCGATTTCCATCCCCGCTCGTACAAACGTACAAGCTGTGTCAATACCAATCCTCCACAAATCCGCGGCGCTCCGGAGAGTCGTACTCTCAGCGCTGGCCGTGACGCAAAGTCAGACTTGATGTTTTATTGCTGGGTTCATGTTTACATACATAGAACATGGCTGCCTGCCTGCCTGCCTCAGCTTCTTGCTAATAAGCCGCCATTGTCCTACTTCTCTTAATATCACATTAGAATTTCATCTCAAGGGGAAGATCCACTTTGACTCTAAGAAGTTTGTATGTTTAATGAATGAAGACTGAGGACAAAAACTGCCTTAATGATTGCATGAATGCTCTTTTTGTGGTCTCCTGTCCCTCTGTACATATTGTGCATAATGTCAAACATGACCTGATTCTTGCTCCATTTCTAGAACGCCTCCCTGGATCTTCTCGGTATTTTGTCTCATTTTGTACTGAATTTGAAAGCAGATGATAAAAGGAAGTCTGTCTATGAATTGGCACTACAGAAAAGTGAGAGTATAATATGCTGACATCCCTCGGCGGAGACACACACTCACTCTCAGAAGTTGCAAGTGACATAAATAGATCTTTTACACAGTTAAAACCATTTCATCTTCCCCCGACAAAAAACATTTAATCAAAGTTGATGGCATCTGTATAATTTAGGAAGTTTAAAATGATTTTAACAGTGATAATAATTATTTTATCCCTACTATGTAAGAGTAGTCTGAACATTTAATAACGTTGAATTGTTAAGAGCACACAACCTTGGGCCACAATAATAATAATAATAACAATAATAATAATAAAAATGTATTTATCAACGCATTTCAGGACACCCAATGTCAATATTGACAATGAAAATGTTAAAATGTTAAAAGTTAAAACCTCGTAACAATATTATAACATTCAAGGTATAACTGTGTCTTGTCTGTATTTAAAATCTCATCTTTACATGCACTTTCCTAGATTAGCTTTCCACTGTTGTCATTAATACATCAAATTGTATTCCATTTCATTTCATTTATTGCTTATCTGTATTATGCCTCGGAATTATTTGCATTCGTTGGTTGGGTCAGTACATTTGTTTGGTTGATTCTGAATATTTCAACGTTATATATTTGATGTAACTGCTTAACACACTCACAGACACACAGGTAATTTGAATATTCACTGGTACCTCACAATATTTATTATTATTGGGTATCTATACACCAGGTCCCAGAAGGGGACATAGTCTCATTTACTCGAGAGACATGTTGTGGATATTGTTATATGGTTTTCATGACAACTTTAAAGAAATATATACATACATATACAAGTAATAATCAATATATAATAATAACTTTAAAGGGGCATAATTCAATTCCTGTGTCTTGTATGCACAAGAACAATGCTGTGTGGTCATGTGCATACAGCATGAAACAATAAAAAAAAATCAGGGTGTTTTTAAAATCACAAAAAAACAGGAAGAAAAGACTGAAAAGGGGCCCTCAGGCTGCACCGTCCCTCTCCTACGGTGTTGTGACACCTGTGAGTGCGGTACAGTAACAACACTGTACTGTACATGAGGTCTCCTTCAGACTGAATGGGTGCATGTAACAGTGCCTTGCTAACAAGCCATGACAAAGACCAGACACGTTGTAAGCAGTGTAGCTGGATATCTACTGTATACTGTGACCACTCCAACCAGCGCCGTTCTCACTTTAATCCATTATTAACTTCAATCTGGAGCTCGCCGTGTCTCCGATCTAATGTCCGACACCAAACACCGGCCCGACAGCCACAGATAGCTCGCCATGATTTATTTATCTCTAATTAGCTGCTTTTCATTCAAAATCATGAAACTATAGACTGCAATAGGCATAACTCATTCCAGCATCTAGGCCACTGTTTAGTCTGGGATACCACGGGTGATCCACCTCTCTGTATTCGATAGTGCCACAATCCATTATTCACTGAAGATCAAGTTTTAAAGCGGGGCTGTTGTGCTGTATTACTGAGCCAGAGGAGAAACGATTTCTCGATAAGAGATTTTTTTTTCAGTACTTTTTTTTTTCTCTGTCAGTCGGAAGAATGGTTTTAAGATCTGTGCGAGACGGTGGCGTCAGTTAAGAACTTCAACACACAGGCAGGGTTACCGATGTTAATACTTCCTCAGATGTGGCATGGCTCTTTTTTCCAATTTACGTTTTGCTTTCCAACAAAGACACTGAACCCATAAGGTAATTTCCAACAATAACAGTTCAATTGTGTACCGAGTACAAAAGCATATGTCGGCTCATTGTATTTTTGGGGGTTATTTGTAATGTAGCATAATAGTTCTTGGCTTGAGCAATTTATGTTTCCATGATTGTCTTTTGATCCCAAGGTTAGAGGTTCGATCCTCCATCTCATCAAGACACTGAACTCTCAGTGGTGTGTGAGCATCTTGTATGGCAGCCTCAGGCAGCGCATATACCACTTGCAAGGCTTAAAAAAATAAAAAATAAACATCATCTAAACAGATGCACACACCATGTTGGAAGGAAACTACTGTTTAATTGTACATGCATAGGCAGAAGGTCACAGGAAAAAGTCTCATTCTTATAATATCGTCACATAGCTTAGTGGTTCTTATCCAGGACACTTAAATATTAAACCATGTGTAATAACATATCCAACGAAAGAAAGTAAGTCTTTTAATTGCCAAAATTTTGCAGTGTCTAATACCCCTGCAGCTGTTTTCCAGGACCAGACTTTATGACTCACTATATAAATATTTTATCTTCACCATAAATATCGCTCTAGCCTATGATGTTAGCTTTGGTCAAGTGCTTATTTTGGACCAAGGAGACTGCTACAGGGACTGAATTAGTTTTGGCTCATCTATCTTTTTCACTTCTCACCTCTTGGGCCCTCTTACTTTGTCTTGGCTGTATCGGACGGACGATTCTCACTAGCAACGCAGAAAGGAAACACTAGCGGCAAAAAAGCACAACAGTAAAACTAATTATTGTTTTAACCCTTCGTGGGGCACTAATTTGAACAATGAAACTAAAGGATTCCACTGCAGGGGCTTTGAAAGATATGAAACCAGTATCTCATTTTTCTATATGATAAAATGTGTCGGACTGTGCAAAACTGACCAAATTTAGATTTTCCTACCACTTATCAATATGTTTCTTAATGCTATTCATTCCTACTTATAACATCCTGTTTTCATGTCTCATACATTACTTAGTTACACTGCCCTACAATACAGTGTTAAAGGTTATTAAAAGTTCCTTAAATTTAATGACAGTATCACCATTTTCACATTTTAGCAATTGAGCTCGTATCTTCTAACTCCTATTATAGTGTGGGTGGAGTGTAGATGTTAATGTTAAGATGTGTGTCCAGTACCGGGTCTTTGTTATTAAATGTGCAACTCTGGGCAACTTCCTTCGTCTGGATTCTCGTGGTTTTCACTGCTGAAGTCACAGTCAGTTATGTAAACCTTGGACACAGCTCCGCTCATGATAAATGACTTGCAAAATTCTGGATACTCCTAAGTGTTTATATTGGATGAGTATGACCTGCAGAGGTTTGACTAATGATTGTTAATTTATCTTTTTTTTTTCCCTTGTTGCGTGTCCAAGTTCTGGATCTCTCCCCGTGATTTCACTTGGACGTTTCTGCTGTTACTGTGCGTTCCTCTACTTAAACCGAAGACACGCACTAATTACTTGGGTCTCTCATAATGGATGTCCTGATGTTTTATTTACCCGACTGGGCTTTAATCAGCTCCCCGATTTCCTCTGTTGTTACACACCTTACCGTGAAACATGGCCGGTGTATATCCACTTATCTGACGGAGCCCACTGCGCTCGCCAGCCGGCTGCCAACAGGAGAGCTGGAGGTGGCAGACAGGGTTGGGGTGGATGTGTTATGTGTGTTATGTGTGTTTCTCTAAATGTGTAGATGTGTTTTGAATGGCGCCTTTGTACAGTACTCAATTCTACACGCACGCCTTTGTGTGTGTGAGTGTTAATGTGCGTGACAGGTGCCAACTCCTATGTCAGTGGTGAGGTCGCACCCTCCGAGCTCTGCCTAGGTGTCTGCAGAGGTTCTTATCAACTCAGCAAACGATAAGGTGAAACAACTTTTCACCCCCTACACACACACACACACACACACACACACACACACACACACACACACACACACACACACACAACCCCCAAGATGTCATTAGCCTTTACGCAAACAGCAGGCCCAGAGACAACCTGGTAAAGTGGGGAGGGTCACAAGCACGTCTCCAGCACATGTTTCCAGCCATTTGTGCAAATGCAAGCATTGTGCATTTGCTGCTGCAGTAACAGTAATGACACTGAGGTTAAGATGCCAACACAGACGACTCTTTCTGGAAAAAAAGATATTTACAGAGTGCTACATGCAGGTGATGCACGTTAGCTGCTTAGAGCTGAATACATTTCCACTCCAATTAGCATTGATAGCGTATGACGGTGAATTCACACTTTTAGACGTTTTTGGCAGGTTTGAGTTACTTGGAAAAGTTTAATATTACTTTAGTCCAAGCATGAATCTTTAAAAACAGAAATACAGTGTGAACTGTAAAGTCGACACCAAGCAATACCAACTTCACAGCACTTATACTGATGATGGAATTCTTTCAGGGCCTTTTTGAATGTTGTATTATAATTTAAAGGTTGGCTTATTTACAGCATAAGTTAATGATCTTATTATTTTCAGAATCAATTGTATGTTTCCACTGTGCAGTGAAAAGAAAGAACACAATGCCAAATTTGTCCTACATTGTGTTCCCATGTTTACCATCGTGTAATGATGTCACATACCTCTGTCGTTCCTTTTTAACCGTACTCTCTGCGGATTTCAGTCTGGGTACACTTTGCCGTAGTGTGATGTACCGTGCCATGCTGTACTGTGCTGTACTGTTGCAGTGGAATTGCGGCTAAAGACAGCATTAAGTTTGAGGCAATGAATTATGGATTCGCTCACCCAAAATTAAGTGTCAACCTGCAAAATCTCTAAAGGTCCTGTAGTCATGCACTGGTCCCACTTTATAGTAGAAAACCACTTCCATTTTCACCCTGTGCTCTTGAAGATGCTGCGATTTCTGTGTTCTACTTTACTGCTAAAACATGTGACAGCAGGTAGAAATCTGCAGATATGGTGAAAACCGAATGGCTATGAAGTAAGACTTTTGCAAATACTTGACTTTCTACTATGACTTTCTAACAGGACCATCTTTTTTTTTAGTATATTAAGATTATAGAAAAAGCCCAATGGCATAAAAATAATGTCTGTGGAGTTTGCATGTTCTCCCTGTGCACATTTGGCTTTTTATATGCACTTTTGGAATGTTTTTTTTTTCCCTCAGCCCATACACACCCATATCAGATTATTTTAAAATTCTCAATAGATATGTCTTCTCGGGTAATTGTATTTTTGTGTTGGCACTCTGATGTTGCATTGTTAGGCTTCAGCTTCCACACCTCTACAGTCATAATTCTTAAATAGCAAATTAAATGAAAATGATGGGAAATATTCATTTAATATTTTCACTTTCTGTTTCCTCAATGACATTTTGATTGTCTATAGCACATTACAAAAAAACAAACAAACAAGAAAGTCACATCATGATGTTTCCAACCACATTTTTCACTTACACTCTAACAGCACAAATGCATTTACTTTGTGAGAGAGCTTAAACTTGAACATCTCAGTATCCTTTTCTTTTCTATTTTACCTGGTTTCTCCTCTGATCTCATACAGAGATGCTACATTGAAACTCAGCCTTTTGTTTTAACTCCTCTATAATGTTCTAATACTTTCTTTTCATAATATAAACACCGGGACAGCTTCAGCTGCACTTTGTTTTAAATTCGAGGAAAGTGAAAAAAAAAGTGGATTTGGCAGTCACACTGGCAAAACGTTCATAAATATCACTTTCTCAAGCAGAGTGTGACGTAAAACTTGCACTAAAAGTTGTCATTCATACAGTAAACAGTCTGAGACGGTTCCCACTGAACTCAATGCACCTCCATATCATTCATTACCCAATATGGTCATGAGGTGCTGTTATTGAAAACTGCCAGCCTGTCATGTCCAGCTCAAATGTTCACATCCTGATTTAGATCCATGTTCAGTTTAAGCTAGCAAACAATGAGAAGACACAGGGAATCAATGTCTGGAAATAGTTTTTTATATATGCGCTTGAAAACAATGAAGTGCACTAGTGTGATTTCACTTAATATGACTACAATTCACATAAAATTTTTTCACAGAAATGTCTTTTCTTACTCAAACCTGTCTGCTGCTGTCTGCATGGCTCCATCTCACCTGTTTTGTCTTGCTTCTTCTTCTTCTTAGTGGATTTCTTATACGAAGTGGCAATATCCACATATTCAATCAGACATGGCTTAGACTGACCCGCACAGATCTGACAGCCAAGCTAATATGTTGTAAAAACAATTGATGTAAACGAACAAAACTAAATATATTTTTCTCCAAATAACCACTTACAGTATTTACAGTAACTAGTAAAGTGAGAGCTCTCACTTTAAAGAAGAACATTGGGACTGTAATCAGTTACTAATTTCCAGTAACTTAGACAACACTGGTCCTGAACTATAATCATTTTGCTGACATGAGATTTTACCAATGACTTTTAATGCTTTTTACTACATAATACAGCATGTTTACCTAAAAGGATTGTCATTTCTGGAGCACTATTCCAGTGCTTTAGCAGCCCCAGAAAGCCCTTTACAATGTGAATCATATTCACCCATTTACACTGATAGAGAATTGGACCTGCAACCTTCCGAATGTGAACTCAGAATCAGTCACACATCAGTTTACAGAACAACGTTTTCATGCAAAAATGGAAATCTTTCATTACATTATGGGTGTCCGTTTACACAGAGTCACTGAAATCACAACTTTTTTGAAAGCACCAAAACCGTTTCCATGGAAACGGGGGAAAATGCAACTTTCCTGAAACGCTGCTAATGTGCATGTACAGCTTGGCCATACCTCTTGTGCACATGCGTAAGTAGATGGACAATAACAATTCACTCAAATCGATGTTGTATAAACGGGTCTTCAATGACATGTTTTCTTTTGTTTCTCAAGAGCTTTAATTAGTGACTTAGAAGAAAAAAAAATATTGGGCTTTTTGGATTATCTCTAAGATATAACAAAAATAGATTCCAACCAATGAAAAAGTCCAAACAGATTTTATTTTCTGTTCAATCCTTTGTTCGTTTAAGAGTTGTCATCTCGAGTGTTTCAAATACTCAAACCCAAAAGGCTCCATTCTCCCAAGAGAACAGAAGTCTTCTTTATTTTGAGCTCATGACGAAGCTGTTTGACCCATGTTTGTCATTTATTATCTTTCAATTTACGTTTTGATTGGATTTAATTAGCTGTATTTGCGTGTATATTCATGTGATTATGGAAATAGCTTGTTGTTTGTGGAAATAGAAGGAGTTTTGTCAAATTCCCCCCATAAATGACACAGAACTGCTTTTGTTTTTCTGTTCCACTTGTGATGTTTACTTGTGTCAGGTCAAATTGTGATCCTCGTGGTGGTGATTAGACTGGATGTGCTTTATTATGCTGGTTTTTAAGCGGATTTGAACTATTTTGCAAACTATTTATTGGTGTTTCTTGTGTGCCTTCGTTTGTGTGTTGAGCTATATTTTTAATCACTGTATAGGTGATTTTTACAACCTCCCCAAATACATTGCATGCTCAAACTCTGACTTAAGCCAAGCCGATTTATAGACGTGTCATGCACATTTCTAAGTGTGTATTTAACTTTAAATTTGATATAAATAGTGTGATTGGTTTGTCCATTGACCTGATATAACTAGACATTGCATGAGGCGAAAAAAAGTTAATTCTGCCTGGAATATTTATATATGTGCTACGAATTGTGCATGATATCCATCGTACAAACAGAACAGGTGTCTAAAATCATTTTCATGTCCGCTCTCCATCTGCCAAGATGTATTTTTTGTTCGTTTTATAAGACCGGGGGTCTCCTCTGGGAGTGGTGTCACTGTTCGGGCCTATTTATTTACAATGTCTTTCTCTCACACATTCCTTCAGGGTGAGCCGGGCCTTGGGCTGCCAGCAGAAGACATGGAGTCAAGGAACCAAGGCCACTGTCAGCTCTCAGTGGTTACAATAACCCAGTAAATCCTCCCGGGAGCAGGGGAACGGGGCTGAGGTCCAACAAGAGTAGCTGAGAGGTGAGATAGTCGATTGAGGTTTGCCTTGAATTCCTGAAGTCATATTATACTTGTAAGTTACATCCAGTGTTCCATTGAAAAGAATTGAATACTAAGTGTAATTTACTTTTGTTTCTACCACAAAAAAAAACATTCTATGAATCATTTTTTTCCCCAAAACAATATCAATTGCATCAATTCTTTAGATTTTGTAAAACTATGCGTTTGTAAAGTGAAAATGATCAAATGCAAGATGTAGCTTGATTTAATAACCTTAATATAGAACCATTCAGTTGTCTCTTTTTACATCAAATTACCTCTATTTCTCTTACATCATTAAATGACCCAGTCCAATTTCTGGCAGGCAGGATGGATTTTTTTTTTTTTTTCCCTGTGGGCCACAATGATTAAAGTTGTCCATCCACGTGTTAAGTAAACATAACTCTCCCAGCAGCTGACAAGTTTCAAGCTACAAATATTCTATCCAAGTGTTTTGTTTTATCCTCGGTTTTATCGTATACATCAGTTTCTTCAAGTACAGTAGTAAATGGCAAAATAAAAATAACACTGAGTGGGAGTCTTGATGTCTCGTCGGATTCAGGTAAGTAAATGAAACAGTCCCTTCACATTTGACCTTATACTGTTACTTTGCTTGAGTTAATCATTTAAGATTCAGCGACCATGACCTTGGTTCGCCATCATCCTGTCTTTCTTGTCTCTCTTTTACTGTTTTTACTGACTTCCAATGTCCAACAGATTTAATGCTTTGCTATAAGAGTAAAACTTTGCAGTTTGTTGTTTTATACATTACATTAATTAAGGAACCGTCAATGTTCTGCTATGCTCTTAATTATCTCCACATCCGTTTGCATGTACTTGCTTCATGAAGAGTGACTGTATGTTCTGTGGCTATTTTCAAACCATAATAACACAGATGCAGACCACAGGCCCTTCAAAGCTGCACAACATCCTTTCACTTGTCCTACAATGAGACATTGGCTCCAAAATGTCAAAAGGTAGCTAAGCTGGTCGCCTCACTTTGTGGAAACACTACCGAGCTCCTCCACGACCACGATCATCTCAATTAAGAGTCACACATCAAATCTGTCTCCCCGCTCATTGTTCTCGTGCTCCCCTCCTCCGGAGCCCCTGTGACAGTGTGTGCCTTTGACACGTGTGCAGGAAGGACACACTATCAGTTTTTCTAATTACTTATTGGTCATGATCAATTAGCAACATTTTAAGGCACTACGGTAACCTTGTATAAATACACCAGTGGAGTTCAACAGCCATCATGGTTGACAATTAAATTGGTCTGTCACTGCTGGGCCCTTCATTAATCTCAACTTGTCATTCTTGTTTATGCTGGTTATAATGGCTGAGTGGGTGTGCGAGGGAAGTCAGCGTTCGCCTGTGTGTGTGTGCGTGCGTGCGTGCGTGCGTGCGTGCGCGAGCGTGAGCGCAGGGGAGCGGAGGTCACATCAAGCCTGTGATGTGAGAGAAGCTCAGAGCTTTGTGTGTATATATGTGTCATACGCACATGTGTGTTTATTTGCACGGATTTATACATGTACATGTTGGCGGAGGTGTATATTTTCTATGCGAGTGTGAGTGCGCAACGTGGAAATCTCTTTAATCGCAACTGTCATGTTGAAGCCAGTTGGCACCCCGGAGCCATTACCTCATGTGTCCTTGAGTATTTTCTAAATTGCTCGGAGATGTTTAAAGCCTCTCCAAATGACTTTCATAATCACGCGGTAATGTGGCCATTTACATTATGTGAGAAAGTTCTTACTTACTTAAACCCACCTTTACGGTGATCGAACCAGACAAAAAAGCTTTTGTATGCTGTCATGTCAGTGTTTCCCTTCAGATTTTTCTCAGTGCATCCCTCAGGATAACTTTCAGTCACTGCCTAATTACTTCATTTACTTTTGACTGTTGGAAATTTCATTGTCATTTTGGTTAACAGAACTAATGGGACTGCGATACTGAGCGCTGGGAAAAAGGACGCACACACAGGCACGCACGAACTGGTGGGAAACAATAGACAGAATAGCCTGCACACAAACTCACTCTTGTGCTGCTGACCTCTCACCCTTTTCACTGTCTCCTGACCCCCAAGTGTGACACCCCCCCCCCCCCCATACACACACACACACACACACACACACACACCGCAGCCACTCCCTATGGCAGGATGGTGATTTGGCTTTGGTCACATACCCCCGGCCTTCCAACCCCCTCAACCCTCATTGTTTTTTTTTTTGTTTTTTTTAGGGAGGCTGTATCTGACTGGAGACGAACAAAGGAGCGTGCGGGCGCCTGCGGGCGCAGGTTCGCCCTGGTTTGTATTTACATATGAATGTCAGCACCTATTTCATAACTTGTCTCCTCCATGCAGCTCTCCGCACCGATATGATGAGTGTGTAGAATTTTGAATGTGCGTGTGCGAGCGAGTCATGGAAATTGGGAAGCAAGGATCTTGGTCCTCATTAATTCGTTAAGAAAATGATCAAGTTAATGATCAGTGTAGTGTCGTATGAATTTACACCTCGGTACTACAAATGAATAATGATTACTCGATGCGTTTACTGTGTTATTTTCATTTTCTTTGAAAGGAGAGTTGATTTAGCTACTGAGTTAAACTCAGTATTTGCAAATTTTACCATCATTTTATTTTAAGTTTTGTATACGCAGATTCAAGAACATGAAAACCTCTTTTTATAAATGAAATTAATGAATAAAATCCAAAAATATTTGCGCCGTGGTGCATCACAGTATTTTTATGCATTTTATTATTCTCTTTCAAACGTTGTACTTCTTTTTATATAGTCATACAATGTTGTCTTTAAATCAATGACGACAGAGATCGTTCTGATTCTGATAATTAGATAAAGCCCTCAGGCTCACACATTGTTCATTGCACATTGATAATAGTCATGTTTCTTTCGGACCAGGCAGAGCTACAAACTGAAAATTAATGAATGATCTGGCTGTAAATATCCGCAAAAAGTGAGACATGTTCAAATAACGAAAATGAATGCATTCTTTGAACAAACAGTGGAGTTTGTCATTATTTGTTTCTTTTCTGCCTTGAACAGATCAAGATCAACTGAGAATTTTTGCACATGGCAGTTCTTGTCTTTTCTTGGCAGACTCTTGGTGTCAGGCGTTAAGTCATGCACCTTGATTAATACACACACAAACACGCGCACGGGCACACACGCAGACACACATGCACATGAGGTCATAATTAGCAGGGTGTCCATGCTTGAGTGGTCGTGTGTTGAGCAGTGGAGTGGACAGTGAGCAGGAGGGAGGGAGGGAGGGAGACGGTCAGGCTGCAGACAGACTCGTCACAACTGTTTGGGACTGTCACCAGGACTCACAGGATGGACACACTCTCTGCTAATTAAGAGTCCCGAATATTAAGTGTTGTGTCTGTCTGCCCGTGTGTGTTTATGTCAACGGCCCTTTGTGTCTGCTGCATGTGCAACTACAGCAAGAGTTCATGCATCTTAAGCTGTGAAACATTGTGCCTGTGACACTCAGTGTATCCTGCTATTTGATTTTATCTGCTTTGTTTTGTTTTATTTGTTGTGCACCTCTTAACAATGCCCAAGAAGTTGTACTGATTGTTGTACAACTGTAAAGCTGAATATAATTCTTTTAAATCATCACACTGCAATGAAAACATGCAATATGTCAATGAACCAACAGATAATCACTTTTTTTGTCATGGTCATAATGAAAATTTACACAGGTAGGAGAACAACACTTAAATTTCTTGCGTCAAACTGTGAATTGCTTTGTGATGATGCATATGGTCTGTCTCCCTGTGTTTTTGATGGACAAGTGACCTGTCCAGGGTGTCCCCTGTTGTCTTCCATAGTTGGCAGAAATCTGTTCCAGCTACCACAGATAAAGAGGCTGTAAGATGCCTTCTTGTCTGGTGTCTTTACTCCTCATTCTTCATTTGAAGATAATGAAACTGGAAAGCTTTTAAGAAGCAATTCTTCTTATTAGCCTTTGCATAGCTGTCAAAATGTTTGTATTAGACAGCCTTTGAAATAGTTCAGGCTGATAAAAAGAGATTAAATGGAGAGGTTTTCATTTAAAAATAAATTCACCATTCATGATGCTGCACATTCACTGCACACAACAACTCAAACAAAAGCCCATTAGATTGTTTTATTCATTTATGCATAAATGAAAGTCACCATGCTTACATGTGCTTCATCATTCCTCCATCCCAACAGCCGACAGATCCTCGTCAGGCTTGCTGACTGGTAATTGGGAGGAGGTGGTTGTGATTAAAATTCATATTTTATGCCCCTCATCACATCTGCATAGCCACGGGACAGGCCTGCAGCTCTCTGTGTCTGGGACGAGGCTGCTGGTGCGTCTGTGTTTGGGGAAGGGTGGGACGGGATGCATGAACACTACTCACACATCAGTGCACATATGAACAAGCATATATACATACACACACACACACACACACACACACACACACACACACACACACACACACACACACACACACACCACACACGCCTACGTACGTTGCATACATCTTCACCCTGTGCCTCCCTCCTTTTCCGCGTTCCAGCTGAGTAAGACCAGGCCCGCGTCATTTCACCCCAGGGTGCCTGCCGGGGTCAGAGGTCATGTGTAATGGCCCAGTGCATCCATCCCTGAGCACAGTAAGCCTACTCCAGCAGCCTGACACACTCCGCTACTCCCTTACCCGCCTCCCAGCCTTTTTATCAAAGCCTATACAAAGACAGGGAGCGTGCGTGAGTGAGCGCAGGTTTGTCAGAGATCACATTCAGGGTTTCAAGTTACTGAACCAGAAAGTGAGAAGGAGCTATGATCAGCTGACCACCTACACCTCAATATATATACTATATATATATATATATATGACATGCACATACAGTATATGAAATGAGGTGAGACGCAAATGTTTCTTCACTTGCAAAACATTTGGCCTTGTCTTGTTGAACATGGAAAAGATTATCAGAAAGAAAAACAGCAAGAACAAGTTTAAGCTATATAGTACGGAGATCACTTGTAGGTAATAAGTCTCGATTTAATAATAAAGATAATGCATAGGTTTTATATAGCACTTTTCAGGACACTCGAAGACGCTTTACATTGCATTAATCGTTCACTCCATACTCCATGGTGGTAAGCCAGGTTCTTTTTTGTCTATTTCATGATAGAGTGCCAGTTTTCCCATAAAATTCTAGCATGATATTTACATTGTACATGATTGGATCAAATCTAGGATATGGAGATGTTAAACATTAACAATGTGATTTTCTTTTTTTTTATTTTTAAAAACAATGTGATTTTCAATCATCCCAACATGGCATTTTATAGATTGGAGGAACAAGTGAAATAGATAATTTTCCATGCGGACATACTTCAAATTGTAAAGTCTAAATGAGATTTAGAATGAAACACAATTAAAAAAATTTGATTTTCAGTACTCCGTGACAATCGAAGCAAAAACCCATTAATCCTTTTGTATCACAGCTTTTATACTTCGGTCAATTCACACAGGCACAACATGTAGACTCCACATAGAAAGGACTCAAACCATGAATATTTTCACCTGCTAACCACTGCAGCCATCTTTCTCCACAGGTTAATTCCATTCAGAGTGTTTCAGGGAACATGAATGAAACAATAATACAAAGTGATCAAGAAAAAGTTAATTCCTGCTTTGAATGAACGCATTGAAAGGTGAGCGAATTGTCTTCCAATATCAAGGTTGCTGGTTTTAGTCCAATCTTGTGGACATTGATGTGGACCAAGTTGCTCCCAATGGCAGTTGATGACATTACATAGGAGCCATTGTCAATGCAGTGAATGCTCTATATAATTTATATAAGGCCCTTTGCTGAGTGTGTTTAATAAAATGTGTAAAAGTATTTGATCACGATGCTGTTCTGTCTCACCCCCAGCAGCTTGTCAGTCCTTGGCTGCTTCCATGTTTGACAGGACAAATTTTCAATGACGGTGGTGAAGTTTCACGCTGCGTAGTTTGATGTGATATTTGCATTTGCTCAGTAATTTATTACTCCGCATGTGCTCTTTATGAATGTGTGTGTTATTACACTGCGGTTGATGGTGGCAGTTAAAGGGTAGGCAAAGTGTCAGTCTTAAGATGGAGACGGGATGAATGATGACCTCTGTAAAATTTGAATTATGGTTTGATACAACATTGGTTTAGCTTCCTCTTTATTTTTACACAAGGTCATGTCAGTATTATTTAAAATATATAGCACTCACAGTAATGGAGTACTGCAGTTGGGGTGTAGGGGAGAAAAAGTAGGACCTTAGTTTATTGAGAACTCGACGAGTAATCAGATTACATATTGTCTTTTTTCCAGCTTGTTCTCCTGTCGATGGATTTGATTTGCTCATGATGCCTCAGTATTTATTAAAGATCAAATTATACTTTGATGGCTGTAAATGAGCAGTAAAACTTGAGATGCTATTACTCCAAGCTAATTACAGAGAAGAATGAATTCATTCAATGAAGTGTTGCCTTGTTGGACTATTTGGACTTTTTTTTTTTCTCACTGGCTCATTCTCACCTTTTCTGCCTCTTCCCAGTTTTCACCTGTGTTCATTTCATACGTGGCAGCGCTGCTAATTGCACCAGTAGTACGAACACTCATGAATGTAGCTGATACTTGTAACAGCAGGCCAAGAGGTGAGACCTGCACTGAATCAGAATAGCGGATGTCTTTATAGACGTGGGGTCTATTCTTTTTATGACGTAAAGGCAATGATTCTCAGAGACTGAAGTTTAAACAGGATTTTGTTTTACAGTAAACATGGTTTGAAGTTGTCTCAGTGGGTGTACACAGTGGGGAGTGGTTAGCACCTCATCGTATCGTGAGAATGTCCCTGGTTCAAGTCTAGGCTTCCTTGGGGGCTTTTAGTGCGTGTGTGTGTGTGTGTGTGTGTGTGTGTTTAGTGGCAATGCATATACGTATATTACTTGTTTTTAGTTATACTGAACACAATAAATCAGAGTTCTGTCCAACTCGATCTCAAAGAAACACCAATACTATTTTTTGAAAGCATATGAAATCTCAGTATATTTCATTGTTGTGGCTTTATTGTAGTTTGTAGTTACTTGTTTCAAGGGTAACTACGTTTCCCAAAACCCCTCTGGTGAGGCCATGGAGAAACAGGCCTCACATGCCTAAGACCTGAGATTAGTGTGTGTGTGTGTGTGTGAGTGTGAGTGTGTGTGTGTGTGTGTGTGTGTGTGTGTGTGTGTGTGTGTGTGTGTGTGTGTGTGTGTGTGTGTGTGTGTGTGTGTGTGTTAGAGAGAGAGAGAGAGAGAGAGAGAGAGAGAGGTAGCTCGCTAAGTGACGCAGTGATGTCATATTCTTGTGTTTTCACATGGCAACCCGATAGCACTGAACAATCCGAGGCGAGCAATTTTTGGCTCAAGCGCACTTGACATAACAGAGAGATAATTGTAGACTTTGTGTCCGCGGACCCTCCAGAGATCCAGAGGATCAAACCCTCTAGGATTTCAGACACTTTGATGATGCGTTAATGCCTGGAAAAACATTTATCGCCTCGGAGATCACAGATGGAGTGACGTAAACGCAACGCAGTTCAAGTGAATTGTCCCTTGATATCGAGAAATGATATAAAGTGTAGTTTTGGAGATATTTTGTCTCAACTGCGGCCAATATGTTGAATATAAAATGTATTCACGTGCATTTGTATTTTAGCATCCTTCACCCCAACAGTTTATCAGTGACAGAGTGAATGATGTTGTGTTGTGAATTATTCTGCTGAGATCTCTCTCATCACCATCATGTAGGGCTGGATGGCTGAGCCCAGGACTTTCTGGACAGGAGTTGACATTAATTTAAACACTAAAAGACAATTATTTTGACCATACTATAGCCATTGAGATTTACTTGGTCGTATATATGTTTCAAAGAAATGGTTGGCTGGAGAACGCGTGGTGTATTTCACACTAGACTTTCAGTAGTGGATTCCTCACAATGTTTTCAAACCATACATACATACATACAATAGCTGGATATGGACACAGGAAGGGCATGACCTGGATGTGGCTGCATGTCCATGACAGGAAAAACACAGAGAGACAGTCAGTCATATTCACACATACAGGAGTCTGCAATTGACTGCATGTTTCTGGACTGTGCAAGGAAACCAGGAGAAAACACACATTGTGCACAGAATAATCCACAAGTCTTGCTGCTTGAGGTGGAAAATAACAAATGACATTCACTCACATTACCATAATTGAGTACGTAGTAATTTTACTTTTACTTAAGTAGGATTTTTCTTTAAATACTGTACTCCATTACATTTTCAATCATATCTGTTACTGAGTACCTTTTACAAAAAGGCAAACATGTGGCCATTTACTTTGGCTTTATGCACAAGAAAGGCAACAGCATTATTATGCAGCGTAAACTGTGTTTGCTCAGAGAGGCCGAGGAAGATTCATATCCCGTTGACTTTCTCGCTTTTACTCTTGGTACATTTTATATGAGCGACTTTTACCTCAGGACATTTTTTGACCGTCCAAGTATTTGTACTTTTACTTGAGTAGAATATTTTACTTCTCATTTCACCTCTGCTGGCTGCAAGCCAACAATATTCCTGTTCCATCTAGAGTATCTGTCTTTTTACAAATGAAACACTGTTTTGTTCAAATAACCCCAAAATGATCCTCTAATAAAGTACGTTGGTCTTTTCTGGTAGAATGGGTTCACTTTGATTTGCTTTTTCAGCAGTGCAAAAAAAAAAAAATAATTCAGACACACTCCCCATGGGAGGGGCTCGTCTTCTGTTGGGAACAGTTTGACAGTTCACTGTCTTGCTCAAGAACATATGGACTGGGACAGATGGGGAATCAAACTGCTCTACTACCTGAGCTGCTGAAGGCTTTTTTCTTGAGTTCCTAATTATATTTGAGAACAATTCCCACAATATGATCTAGTTTGCTACTTTTAAATTGAGAAGCTGCTTTTATGTTCCTTCTCAATATGAATTCATGTTTAAGCCTTTCTTCTGCACTATTAAAAAAAAAAAAAATCCTTATAACAAAGAAGATTCGTCCTTCATCATAGCATTTGTTTACAAGCTCATAGTGTGAATTAATGTCATAATGGCCATTAATTTAACAATTGTGGGCTTTTTCCATGTAATAAAGCATGTAATAACTTGCTGATAGGTACTACATGATTGAAGCTGCAAAAAAAATATTCATTACATTTGGATTGGCTAAAATTATTACGTTATTGCTTGTTACAACTTGTCTGTTTGTTAATGAAATGTGCTTTGGAATTCAGTCTCTCAAAACAAAAGTTAACATCAGTACTTTTACTTGGAATTTGGTTAAAGTATTAGTTGTTGTTAATTAATAATTATTCATATAAAAAAAAGTAGCATCTTGTTCTTTTTGTCTAATTCTGTGCATAAAGATCAGTAAAATAACCACTGACACCTGCCAAACATGTTTTCTGAGTCCATCCAGTAAATCTTTATTGTTGATGATTATGACAAAGCATTCTTAACCTCTTTGTGTTTGTAGCCTCAGAGCGAGGAGAAAGTCTTGGCTCTCTCTTCTTTATGAGAAGGATAAAAAAAAAAGTATTTTTTTAAGAGGCTGGTTGCCTTGAAGCAACGCAGGAATACCTTTGGGATCGTAAAGCCTCTTTAAACATGTGAGAATGAGCAAAGTGCGATTTTTAAAGCTGTGTTTAAAACCTAACAGTTATCTTTATATTATGAGACACCTGGCATTAATGACAGGTTTTAGCAGGGAGCTTTTTACTTGAGGACTTTCCATGCACATTGTCATTAATATGTATTCGCTGTTTTTACCCTGAGCACAGGGTTTCTGGAGCGTTCAATGAGAGCGCCTCATCAATATACTATACCATCTCAATATGAGCATCATGACTCACACTCACATCTGGGACGGTCCTTTTCTTTCAATCAAGTCTGATTTCCCTCTAATGATAATACGGACACAAGGTTTAATCCACTCAATACTTTCAAAAGTTATGGCTTTGGGAAAGTCACTGTAAATGTTTCCCTCATCTTTCTTTTTGATGCACACATTACATAACTGTATCATCACATAGACCGCTCTAATGACAGAAGCACTTTGCAGTTTCCAGCTTTGGTCAGAACTGTTGAAAATATTGACATTGTTTACTGAAGTCAAAGTACAGATACATTAAAAAAGACTTTGGTAATAGTAAATGTCAAGTCAATTCAAAAACTTTTTGCAACACTTCAAAGTGCTATTCCTGTTAGTCATATATATGATATAATAGAAAAATGAACATGGTTATTATAAATCATTGTGTTGTACAATAGAGCAATACGATTCAATGAGCTTGAGCAAAGTCCAATAATAACACAGGATGTTACCGAATGTCAAAAACAAGTGAAGTGCTTCCTAAATTTAATGTAAGTAAGAGAATACAGGTTCTAAAATGTACTGGACTACAGATAGACAGACTCTTTTAAAGCTTCTTAAATGTTTTTTTTGTTTGTTTGCTGTAGTGGTCTGATGTACACAGATGCACTTCCTCCAGAAATAATTCTAGTGAAAACAATGCAGGTACCAGGTGTTGCTAAGCTGACTGAGCACGTCACCCTGTATTATTTAAAGCTTTATGAACTGACCAGATTTCAGCTTTTCTCACTTGCCATTGAGACGTTGATAAAACTAATTTGGAAACTAACACCAGTAATTCAAAATCTAAGGCCATACATTATATATGTCAGATCCAAAATGTTCACATCATTACTTCACTTGACGGCAGGTATTTTTAATCAATCAGTCAGACTTTATTTAATCTTTTCTTTTTTACAATCATAGTTGGAAGAGACTGCTGCATAGTTTGTATCCTGAATGAATATATGTATATATATTACAATATTGGTTGCAGTTATTTCATTTTGATTTCTTTATGTAATAACTTATTTGGCAAAATGCTATTACCATAATGACCTCAATATCTTAATACAATCCACATGTTATTACATTATGAGCCATTAATACATTATTGGTTATTGCATATGTAATTAAATGAGTTAATTTATGTTGAAAAAGGCACAAAATGAAATAACATCCCAGCGAGATAATACATCAATAACAATACACAATAACATTATAAACAAACTAGGTTGGATATTTAATCATAGTCCAAAAAACTAAAATTGTATTAAAAGTCAAAAGTTAAAATGAAAACTAATTGATCTAATAGTAAGTGTTCTGATTGTGTCATCAGGATGGTGCTTAACAGTGCATACCTCCCCAGGTCTATAGACAATTTACCCACTAAATAAAAGGGTATTAAAATGTGTCATACCATTGCAGTTCGTAATCAAAGTATTTGTATCTATTGTTCCAAGACCCTGCATTGTCTTTGCATTGACAAAATACATTAATTCTGATCAGTTGTTGTGCTGAAGTTTAGTTTTGAGGGTTTCCAAAGCTCAGGTGTGTAAAGAAACAAAACAGTTAATTGAAAGAGTCAAACACAAACTGTATCCTTGTCTCTCTGTAACATGTAAATGTGCTCAGTTATTATTCATCCAAGCAGGCGGATCGTGTCTGTCTCATGTTATCTGTCCCATTCATGTAGGAGTTCAAGCTGCTCCCTCTGATTTATGACTCTGGGGTCCAAGTCTGTATATTTACAGTCTCATGACCTGAAAATGACACCCGCTGGGCCGAACAAGTAGGGGAGAGAGGGGCAGGGAGGGTCACGGACTGTAGCACACACAAACATACACAGACACACACGTTAAATGTGCTTTTGTCCGATGAAGTTACATAGAAGGGGGGGGGGGGGGGGTGTTACACATCTACTGTGGCAAAAAAAGAAACTTGGCACAAGCTTTAAAATCTGAAACAATCACATGTTGTATTATGAGACCTTTTGTCTTGTGCATTCTGCCCTCTGCCCATTTTTGGATATGTGAGAAGTTCAAGATGATCTGATTATGTGACTTTTCTTTCACTTGTCTGGCACAGACCACGTTCCTTTATTAGGACACTTAGTTTTGTGCAGAAGAGAAGCAAGGCCCCGGTTACACAACAACGTTTTATGTGACAACACTTAAAAGAAAGACATTATTGCGTTGCGGGAGGGGGGCTACACCAAGTGTGGGTTTGAATGTTCTACCTATGCATGTGTGGCATCGTTTCTTCAATGACAAAACATGTATTTGAGGATCATTTCAGTCTGTAATTGAAAGTGTGATCGTGAGTCTGTCTTTCTGTTTTTGCCCTGCCTTCAATAAATGGACAAATTTTTTTTTTACTAATTGAAGCCTTTTTTTTATGATTTAACAAGAAAACTATTTTTATCATCAGACTAAGTGATCCTGGAAAAATAACAGAGTTGGAAAATTCTAATTATAATAATCAACACATCAACAGAACATCTCCTGAATCTCGCCGCAGTTCGCAGATAGAGCGAAGTGGCGGATCAGAAAATGGCAGCGTGCTAACTCATGTGTCGGCTGCAGTTTTGGAGGTGACAGCAGCGCGGATTGACACCTCGGCTTCAAGTTGTCACAGGCGCATTTCCAGTGAGGCAAATGGTCCTTGGCAGCGAGCGCAGTTCACATGGGTCGGATTAAAGCGCCGGCGATGGTTTTGTACCTTCGCGGTGTGGTGCTAAAAAGGTTGAGCGACAGCATGTGTGCGTGTGATTTGCATGACTTTGTGAAACTTTACCAGGGTAAATAGTGCGCTGTCATCTTGTGGTCTTTTCCCCACTACTCATTTTGCACTCTCTCCTCCCTGTTTGTCTCTTTTTAACTTCTGAGCTCCACTGCCTCGCTGTATTTGTTCCTTTTTGTTTTATGTTTGCTTCAATTTTCCTCTCCTCTCTTACTTTAGAAATGTGCTCGTCTGCTTTGTTTCCAGGAGTAATATCACAGCGGTGTCATTCATTTTCATGACTTTGTGTTAATTACATTGCCTGAAATATCCCTACAAAGACTGCTACAGCTCACTCATGTCCACTAGTATTTACTTTCACCTCACCCAAATAAGGCATAAAAACACAATAATTGGTGGAGTATGAATAGTTTTGGGATGGAACTCACTCAGGTCTTGTGTTATCAGCTTTGTACAAACTGTTCAAGTGTAGATTCGTCTGAAATTGCACCGTCCTAAATTACAATTCCCCAAATACCTTTTTAATAGGAAAAATAATTGTGCAAATATAACAATAAACATAGGCGCTATTATAATTCTTATAATTTGATACGCACAATAGTGATTAGCCACTCTGGTAAAGCAAGACATCTTCGACTTCCAGTAAGTTTCTCCTTAATGGTGCATATCTCTTAGAAATATGAAATCATAAGACTGCAGTGTACACAGAAAACCCTAACCCTAACCCACAGAAAAGTCCTGAGAGTATATATTTTCAAACAACTATATAACATTCACTTGATAAGCTTAGTAAGTCATATTTAGTGTATTGTATTGTGGTATACGTAAACGTGTAAATGCGTTTAAGTCAGGCCAGTTTGAAGAATTCTTAGGCTAGAAAAGGTGAAATGTCTGTGATTTTGGTCAGTTTCACATTATTTGCAAGAGATTTGATTGTGTATTTACCATCTAATGCTGTCTTCAAAGCATATAGAAATAAGTGCAAAAATCATTTAACTAATCCTTCAGGGCTGAAATGTTCATTTTACATATATTTTAGCTAGTGTCCTATAATGGGTTAATCTCTCTCTCTCTCTCTCTCTCTCTCTCTCTCTCTCTCTTTCTCTCTGTTTGGAGATGGGAGCGATCTGATTGGGTGTCTCAGCTGGAATAACCGTTGTGGAGCTGGACTCGGAGAAGGGGTCGCTGTGTTTTATGAGCCATTAAAGTTTTATTCATCCCTGCACCGAAGCAGCCTTCAGCCACGGGGTCACCATGCTTTAAATAAACTCCCATCATTCCTCTCTCTCTCTCTCTCTCTCTCTCTCTCTCTCTCTCCTAACCCCCTTTACCTCCCCAATATCTGCTTTCTCACCCACCCCCACCTCAAACTCCTCCACCCTCAGACTTAATGGACTGTTTATTGTTTGATGTTCAGGTCCGACTCCATCATTTTTTTCTCCTCTCTCTCCCGCTCTCTCTCTCTCTCTCTCTGTTTTTTGCCTTCCACTTGTGTTTAGTGGTGTGGATGTTTGACTGATGTGGCCTTGTGCTGAACGTGTTGATTCATTTTGCGTGTGAGTGCAAGTCCCTACGTGTACAAGCCCTCCATACGTGCAGTTTCCTTCGGCCTGTTGTGCTTTTGTCTTCATCAGCTCGTCGCTCTGCTGTTTTGTTGCATTAAACTGTCAAAAGATAAGACCGAATACGAATACAAGCTATTTTGAAGTGCCTCACAGCTCCACTGTTGTAAGAAAATCTATTAGAAAATGCACGTCTGTTGCAGCCTTGGACATGTTTCTTCATAAAGGAACTCTAGTCAAAATGAGTCAGCTCCACGAACACTGTCCAACTCCAGTTTATACTCACTTGAAATGAGTTCCCAACAAACATCCTGTGACCCGACTTAATAAAGTTTACAAACTACTGAGTGCATCAGCTGCCTTCACAAAAATAATCATCATCGACAGAGGGAGATGAAACGTTTGTGAGTTGTTCCGAAGTTGTGCATCCTCAGTCGGAACAAATGTGGTCGGGGTTTAATTGGGCAGAAAAGCAGAGAGATGTGCCGAGGCCGTGCTCAGACCCACATTAGCACAGCGTGAAAACTGCGTGACCACTGTGTTGATGCAGAGAGGGTGTCAAGGCAGATGGGTCAGGACAAAAAAAAAAGAAAAGAAAGAAAGAAAGCGTGTCTGGCAAAGAAATTAATCCTGGCCAAAGTTTTTCCACAGCGCAATGCAGCATCATCTGGCGAGGTGCCACAGCGCCCAACACACACACACACACACACACACACACACACACACACACACACACACACACACACACACACACACACACACACACACACACACACACACACACACACACACATACACACACACACACACACACACACACCAGCACTAAGTCGTCCTGGACACATTGTTAATGTGAGCAGACTTCTTTCAACTGTTTACACCTAAAACACACCTCTGGTTCCTCTCACAGGGGAGATTTTGATACATTATATAAATGTACAAACTGTTATAATAACTCAACTTTATTTGTCATAATGCACTTCTTAGTTGTTGCTTTACATGTTTTTCACTAATACATTGCAGTTCAACTTCTATTATATCATGTTTTTTAATGGTTGCATTACATTTAAGCCAAAATATTATCTTTGCCTTTACATGTATTTCACATTTTGACTGACAAATTAATTTTTTTAATCATATGCATTACACTTTTCAACTGATCATTGAGATTTTACTTGATACAAGGTACTTTGAATTGTTACATTACAATAGGAACAGATGTATTCAACTTTTTAACTGATACGTCAAACTTCCTAATACATACAATTTTTGAACTTATATTTTAGGTTCATTTACGCGTTAAATTACATATTATTATCCAAAACATTATGTTTCTCTTCTCTCTATGTTTTAACTGATACATTACGTTTCAGTTCTCCAGTTAGTTTATGTAATGCCTCACATTTGGAACCATTGTGTTGTGCTTATGAACTAGTATATTGCATATTTCAGCTGCTGCTTTTTTTTTTTTTTTTTTACAGTTCAACTGCCCGTGAGTGAATGAAACTGTTATGGATATGTGACTTATGCACCAGATGAAGTTGTACACAGTGAATAATAATAAAGACAGTGATACCTGTCAGTCCTATCATTTGTTTCACATAAAAATCTCCTTTGATCTTCATATTAACCATTGCACAGTGTACAGCATGCAAAAAGGATTTAATGTTCTATATGTATAAGTTAAAGTAAGCAGACCTGGACTATCCCTGCAGCTGGTTTTTAATGACAATGCCTCTTCTCAGGCTGACCACCCATCTTCTCATGGCATTTGTTGACAAAAAAAGCTTGTCCCTATTCTTTAAAAATGCATCCGTTCATGGGGGGGGGGACCTGGTAAGGCACATTTAGGCTGAGAGGGACGGAGTGATAGAGGAGAGATTAGTGAGGGGGGGAGAGCTGGAGAGTTTGCAGAGTTCCCTCACAAGTTGTGTTACAACTGACCCTATCCTCAACTTTCACCCCTGACCCCGCCGCAGATCTGTCATGAGAGGGAGCTGCTTAGCACAAAATGGAGCCTGGTTCAGGAGTCAGAAAAGAGAGAGGGGGGGAGAGAGAGAGGAGAGAGAGAGGAGAGAGAGAGAGAGAGAGAGAGAGAGAGAGAGAGAGAGAGAGAGAGAGAGAGAGAGAGAGAGAGAGAGAGAGAGAGCGAGAGAGAGAGCTTTACCGCACACAGAGGAGTCATTTATCCTCTCTCTCACTTGACTGCAGTTTTTTTTTCTTCCTTTCCTGTGCTTTCTCTTTTGTTTTCACTACACAGACACTGTTGCCCTTTCTTCCTATACATCCCTCCCTTTCCCTCCCCGCCATCTCCTCGCCATCCTCTGGCTGATTTTGGACAACAGCGTGCCACCATCAGCAGGCACCATCACCACCTCCACCACCGCAGGTACGGACTCACGGCGGCGAGGACCAGCACGATTCTGGGAGGGAACTTGTGAGTTGAGGCTTTAATGAGAGGAAGGCCTCATCAGCCTGGGATGAAAATGTATGCTAATGATATGCACACACCAAAAGGATGCCGGGTAGGCGAGGCAAGCGCTGGCCGGGCTCCTGCTGAGCTCTGACGAAGATGAGCGGCTCAGGTCAGAAGAATGGCAACAAAACACCTCCTCCTCTTTTCTTCTTCTGCTCCTTTGCTTTTCTTCATCCTGCATCCATGAAGGCACAAGCACAAACCGGCTAATCTGAGGGTTGAAGCCGGAGCATTGCAACATTATAGAGCTGTTTTGGACTTCTGTTCCAGTGTAGATACTTTCCCCCCCCTGCTTGTTATTTATCTTTGTAAGCTCATTGACATTGTGGGATAAATTAGCTGTAGATTAAACACGTGTGTGTTTCACATCCAGACTGTTACAGATTATAAATTGTTACTTTAAACATGGAAATAAAATAGAACTGTGCAGAGAAGAGAGAGAATGCCCTCTAATTGTGCTCAAAGTCAAGTTTGTTAACAAAGAAATTTGACACTCATTTGTTTTGACACTTCATTTGCAAAATCAGACTCATAACAGGGCTAGTTAATTATTACTGTGTCATGTGTGTAATCAGCCTGCATGTAAGTGAAATTAAATTTTTCAATTCTGTAATAAAACGCATTTGTCAACAATTTAGGAAAGGCAAGCTGTAAATGAAAGTTATTTACACGTTTATTTTGTAATATTGCCTCATATACATACAGAGGTTTTTTTATGAAATGTTTAAATACTCTAATGTGCTTTGTCGTTTGTGGAATAAAATGTGAGGGTTTTTTTTTTTCTTCTTCACAAAAGGCTGTTATTTTAATTCAGATTCACATAATATTCCCATTTTAATCAGTCGTTCTGGTTATAAATGTTTGTTTATTTAATGGTAAAGCTAATAATAAAATACATTCTATTTTCGTGGCGGATTTTGTCATTTTTGTTTGTATTTTATGACGGGAAAATATTAGATTCTTTTTTTTAAAATAATGAGACTTTTTTTTGGTAAAGCTAAAATTATCCAATACACTTGTTGCGGGTTGGGAAACATAGATATACATATAATGTTATTATTAATATTATCAAGAACATCCTTTCGTCATAGACGCGGGCATCATGTTGTCCGCAGCTCCGGCTCTCCTCTGCAGCGCGCGCGCCTGCTTCTCCGCGCGCAGCATCGCTTTTACGCAGGAATCACGCACCGTTAAACGGCCCGTCAGATCAGAGAGGAGAGAGGGTTAAAACATAAAAAAAAGAAAAGAAAGAAAGAAAGAAAAAGAAACAACACGAAGAGAATCCGGAAAAAGAAAACGACCAAAGGCTGAGGAGCGACGATCACGTTAACTCGTGATCGTTAAATGCGCCGCGTCAGAAATGGAAACCTGTTTTTTTTTTTTTTTTTTTTTTTTTTGTCCGCCTTCGGGAGGGAATAAACAAGAGGAAACGGGAAGGAGGGGAACAAAATCCATTGAGTCTCGGGAAGAAAATGAGAGTGGCACCTGATGATGTCGACTCTGACACGTGTTAATTGCTGCTCAGCTCTCCTCATCAGGGAGTCTCAAATTATTTTAGCGCTCCGGGCCACAACGCCTTGTTTGCTTTTCTGAGGAGAGGAGGCAAGCTGGCCCAAACTTCACATGGTAAGACATAAATAGCTCCAACAAAATTATTTCATTCTAAAAAAATAAATTTTTAAAAAAATCTTAAAAAATGCAGTAAATGAATGTCTGCCACAACTGAAATGACCAAAGAAATACTTGAATTAATGGAATCAGTTTATTGATCTGGATATATTTGAATGATTCTTACCTGATTTCGCAAGAAGAATTAAAAAATAATAATAATCTCTTTATTTTTCCCACAGTTAATATGTGTGTTATTCTGTCAGTATTTAGAGCAGAAAGTTGATTAGTTTCCAAGCATTTCAAAGGCAGCTCTTTCTGATAACCAGAGATTTACACTGTGAGGTATCGCCTTCATTGCTAAATCCATAACCTGCTCAAAATCAATAGCATCCTCCAATAAAATGGTCTCATCGGTGGATAAATGTGACAAAAACTGTGTCGGTGCATTTTAATAACAAACAACAAATGTAACTCGAGTTTAATAATAAAAAAAATTAAAAAAAGATTTATTTGCGGTGATTATATTCATCTGCATCATCAGTTTCTTGCAGAACAGTTTGAATTCTGTGAGCCCCAATCCTCACCCCCGCCGTTAGATTACTTGTTACCTGTTGGCGTGTATTTATATGGCCTTGCATGGTGAATTATAAAGCCTTTGTTATTGCCCTGGCTTGGGGCTGGCCACTTGTTTATGACACCAGTAATGGTGGTAATTGTTATTGTTGAGATTACCTGTCAAGAGGAGCCAGGCACAGGGCTCAGGGAAGGCGTCGCTCTCTTGACAAGGGGTGACAAGGAAGGGGGGAGTGTGGCGGGGACTTTGGGGGGGGGGGGGGGGGGGGGGGGGACAGAGATTGGGGACCGGAGGAGGAGGAGTGTGAGGGGGAGGCCCTGATGACTTCTCCGCTGATAATCAGCCACCCCGGCCTGTGGGATAATTCAGCTGTCAATGCCACCTAGCAGGGCCCAGCATCAGGCAGCCGACCCCAGCTGGCGTCATTCAGTTGGGGATGAAGATGGGGATGGAGGTGCGAGGAGGGGGCGAAGGGACGCAGGGAAAGAGGACGGCACAGGACCGGGAACAGGGTCTCCATCTCCTCACACAGCCTGGTCCTTAAGTGTAGTAAATTAAAGCCATCATGAAACATTTTGGTGGTAGAAAAAAAAAAGAGAGAGAGAGAAATCCCAGCTTTTAAAAAATCACCTCCTGTAATTGTAAAATTACACAGTAATCTGCAGCATTGGCACCTATTGTGGTGTGTTTTGTCATAAACTGATTTAATGAAGGATCAGCTTCACATTAATTAAACTCTTTATGGTAAATATTTGAATCTTCCTCTTGAGATGTGCTTTAAAATGTGATATAATTAAACAATTCCAAGGCACAACATGTATTATTGTCATTATGCTTCGCCAAATAAATTAAATCCTTTAAAGAGCGTTCATGTTCTCACAATGCATTGCTCAGATTCCCCAACAGTATGCAGCATCTCCTCTGTTACATGGTATAATTGTTGAGTGGAGGCTTTCTGCTGGAGCAATTGCAGATATTCCTAAGATCTTAAAATAACCTTGCAAACGTACGCTTTGTCAAGCCTTCACAGGGCATTTTCTGGATTTTAAAACCTAGAGTCGCACATTTAAAGCTATAGAGATTCTAGAACCTATTTCAATTAAATTTTGCTTAAAATGTGCACAATTATTTTGCATAATGTCTTACAATATAAGTTATTCGCAAAGAATGTATCCTTAATATGACTTATTAGATGTATCAACTGTGCTCAACTTTATATTCTCACATTGACACTTTATCACATATATTCATATTAAAAGCATCGATCAGGTGGACTGACTGAAAATCTAAAGTGATATTCCAGTTCAAAAAGCCCCAAAACAATAGTGTTTTTGCTATTATAACCAGAAAATCTTACAACACACTATTAAGTATTTTATTGATATATTCTGGGACTGTCATCAGCTTGATATTATGAAGTGTAAACCAAATCATATTACTTTCAATTAATTCAAAATGTAATGGTGTAAAAAGTCATTACAATGTTATATGCGTTAATATGTGTAAATAGTGGAAGATGTGAACACCTATCTGTGGCCTTTCAAGGGTCCCAACTTAATTTCTTCTGCATAAGCAGTCTGGTTGTCTCCCCGGACACGTGAGCTTCATAAAGAGGGCAGCGGTGGCTAAAATGGCAGGCAAATCACTTTTCGAATGGTTTTGGAGCAGCTATCAGTGTCATCCCTGAAAGGCTGTCTTTATCAATGATACTTGCTGATATGGGAGGGTGGAGGAGGTGGTGGTGGAGGTGGTGGTGGGTACGAGTGAGCAGGAGGGGGGGGCTGGTGGTTTCCTATCTGTCACTGGAATCTTTCACAGTTTAAGAGGCCGAGGGCTGCTAAGAAACTGTCAAAGATTTGGACAGCTAAAGTCCCGGCGGTGCTGAGCGCCGAGCTGTTCTCTATCTGTATTCCACTGTGGCAACACACGGGGTTGTAACACTGCGCCACCGCTATTCCACCGGGATAATGTCACAGAGGAAATAGTGCCAGAAATGTCTGCACTGTGTTGTTTCCTTTTTTTCTTCTTCTTATTCGCCTTCACTCTGTTACACAGAGCAGTTCCATATTTTGGTTTTTATGCATCTATTGTTTGAAAATTTAATATTTGTAATATTTGCTCTTTGTAAAGCTTTGAATTATAACCTGAGAAACTGTAAACAAACAAGAAATTAGTTCAATTAACTTGAATGGGTTTTAAAACAAAGTTTTTTTGTTTGTTATAGTAACTCAACTGAATTGAGCACACATTAATCTCAGTGTTTTAAGTCCTGGCAATGTAATTCCAGTGAGTTTCATCAACTTATTTTCTGTCTTGCTAAATATGGTTTTAAGATCTCATTCCTTTTTATTTTCATTTAGTTTATAAATCATTGTGTTGCACTTCCATTCAATTTCAGTAAATTACACATTCTAGTACCATTCAAAGTGTCAGAAATTAACACATTTCCAGACTTTTCCATGACATTTTATAAAGAATTGCAGGTTTAAAGCTTTTTTTTTTTTATAAGAGTTCAGATTGAGTGATGCTTTGGACGATTGTGATCCATTTAGCCATCAGCACATACAATACTTCATCCAAACCGTTATTTTTACAACACCTCTTGTGTAATTTTAAGCAAGGCTTTCCCTCCATGACTTAATACTGTAAGTAAGTGGACAGAGAATTCAGCCTTTGCAGATGTTCTGCTTGTGTTTAATCGGTGATCTTTTTGGGTTTATATATATATATATATATATATATATATATATATATATATATATATATATATATATATATATATATATATATATATATATATATATATATATATATATATATATATATATAGTTTTTTGTCTCATGCTTGCACAGCATTTTTCAGATTGTTTTTTTTTAAACGCAATTGCATGACTCAATTAATCAGACCCCCCCCCCCACACACACACACACACACACACACACACACACACACACACACACTTGAAAGGAATCATCTCTACATTTAACCAGTCTTATTTTATCTATTCCATTGTCACAGACCATGAATCAAAAGTGATTGCTTCATATCTTCATTTTGCATCTTCGCAGTTTTATTGCCACGGCTTAATCCTTTGCCTGGCTGATAGATGGAACATCATCATCATCATCGGCATCATCGGCACAACTTTACCAAGAAATTTATATTAACACAATTTCTCCTCGATATTAAAATAAAGCACAATCTCATTTCTTATTCAAATGATAGCATTAGGCGTGTGTGCATTTATCACCAGATACAGGAGCGAGGTTATAAACAATGCCATTCATTATCTGGCCCAGATGCAGCGATTGTTGATTAAAGGGCTTTGAATATAACAGCCACACACACTTGCACGCTTGCACACACACTCGCACACACACAGATGGGTGGACATTAGGAAAAGAGAGAGGCCATCTGAATAGGCTGGAGGGACATTAACGGCAACAATGATTGATATTTGCCGCACAGGCTTTTTAATGGTATTGTTATTCCTCAGAGTTATACCCCGTCCTCCCCACGTCTCGTCTCGCAGATAAATGGAGGTGTAATAATGAATAGAAATTATCCTGATTATTTTGGTGGAGGTGGCGGGAGAGCGAGCGAGGAGGGGGTGATTCATAATCTAACATGACGGTTAAAGCTTAGTCAACAGTGTCCTGCAGATTTCCTTTTTAATGTTTGAGGAGTTTCTTTGCCGGGAAAAAAACAACAAGGCACAGCATTGAACGGCCACATTGCTTTGTGCACAGAATTTCAACATTACGGAAAACAACCAAATACAACGTTTGCTTTATTTTGATGTTGTGTAAAGAAAGTTAAAAATGAATCCCAAACATGTGTAATCATTTACTCGATCATTGTTACATTTTAAATTCTCGCTTAAAAGCTGTATTTGCATTCATTCTTTGCAGTTTCCAATTCACATGATAACAGACACACGATTTCCTCTCCTGTTTTATTCATATTAAATCATAATTCATTAACCCTTATTAAAAGAGCCCGTGGCCATCGCTGGTAACATCTGCATTTCCTCCAGTTTTGTCCAAACTTATGATAATAAAATTATGGCTGTCACAACATCAATGACAAAATGGTCACACTAAAGCAGGAATGAAATATTTTCCCCTTTGCTTTAAAACAGCATCTCCTCTTCTTCGTCAGAACATGTGATTCATACAATTACCGTTCATTCATTTTCAGAGGTGCTCATACACAATTAGTATGATAAATACAACAAGATAGATAGATAGATAGATAGATAGATAGATGGATAGATAGATAGATAGATAGATAGATAGATAACGCTGTTTAATAGAGTCCATTATATATAAATGGCACATAAAGGTCATTGTACTGCTAAACCCAACAATGGGTTAACTTTATCCATTGGCATTTACATGAGCACCGTTTAGGATAAATAGCAGACTGAATTTGGCCACTAGTTATCCTGTACTGCCCCTTCCAGAACGGGGTGACGACTAAACCAGCACTAAACTTTATGTGCCGTGGTCCTGCGACACTGAAAAACTGTAACATTAATTAGTTGTGTTGTCTTGAGAGCCTGCTGAGTGTTGATCGCGTGAACAGCTGAGGTGGACATCGCCAAAACACATTATTTGATGTGAGAGGCCAGCTTGTCCAAGGCAGTTGTGTTTATTACACACTCCTCTGGCACCTGCTGTAGTGGGCCGGCCTGCCAGGACACACTTAGACACACTTACACACACACACACACACACACGCATGCACACACACACACACACACGCACACACGCACATATGCAGACACACACGGCCCTCCAAAATCCCCTCTCTGTTTTGCCTCTTTCCGCCCAAATGATGGTCATTATCGCTTTCCAATTACATTTGCAGGACTCAGCTGCTGTTTCAGTGCTGTGCTGTTTCTGCACTGTGGAAATGTGCCGCCAACCACCGTGAGACCTGCGTCTAAACTCACATTATCACATTACACACCTGGAAAAATGGAATTAAAATGCATGTTTGTACTACAATAATGTGCGTGTTTTTCAAATAAAACATTTATTTATTTATTTATTTTTTGCCAGAATCTGTGTGATGTTTCACTGCTTTGGAATTGAAATAAGTTGTAGAGAAAGCAGTGAAAATAGCCTCCTATCTGGCCTCTCTTGTATCCTGGAGATTTCACACTGTAAACAGTGAGAGTGTCGGCTCTGCTCAGACATGTATTTAACCAAGCCTTGGCACTTGTTGCCTTTGGCTGTCACCTGTTGTTTGTTCTCTATATTTTCTCTTCCTTTATAATCTTTTTCTCTCCCCTCTTGTTATCTTCCTGCCTGTACGACTGAAAACCTGCATTTTTCTTCTTCAGCTCAAAGCAACACCCCACTCGGCTCAGTTCCAGCTCTTCTTTACAAGCAAGATAGTATTTTTGTCATTTGGTATACTCGGGCTTCTTTCACACTATACCTCAGGTTATCACACTTCTTTTGTTTCTTCTTTTTTTTTTTTTTAAACCCGTTGGTAACCAGATATCCATCTGTATGCACTCTGGTGTTCTTCCCCGCTCTCCTTCTTGTTCCTCTGTCTCCTCCTCCACGCCAACATGTCGTGCATCATCCACTCCCTTCCATCCCTCCTTCCTCTCTTTCTTCCCTCTCCCAGGGTGTAATGTTGTGATGGCTTCCTCCAACGTCTCCCCCACTCCGCCCCGCCACCCCTCCACTCTCTCAGTAATCAGGGCCAGATGGAGGCAGAGATGGAGTGATGCAGGGAGGGAGGATTGGGCTTGGTCCTAGCAGTGTCTTAGAACGTGGGGAGCTGTCAGCCCTGCAGGGAGAGAGGAATTCTCCAGCAATAAAATAGGGATTTATCACCACTCTACCACAGTGAGAGGAGCGAGACAGAGTAAGAGGGTGTGAGGCAGAGGAAGGGACGGAGAGATCAAGAAAGTCAGATCGAGAAGGGGAGAGGAAAGAACAGAGAGTTCAGCAAGACAAACCAGCAGAGGGATAAAAAGAGATAGAGAGAGAGAGAGAGAGAGAGGCAAAAGAAAGTGATAGGAGACTCTTCATCATTGTAAAGCTTCAGAAAGACGAAGAAGGCTGAAGGAGGGAACATACAGAATGATAGACTGAGTTTGTCTGGAAGGTCTGGAAAGAGGGCAGAGCCAGAAGACAGAAGGAGAACAGAAATTGGGAAAGACAGTTATGTGATGACACTCGTGGCTCATCTGCTCAGTTTCTTGCAGGCTGACAATTTCTCTCCTGCCATCTGTAGCATCCAGGGAGCTGAGCATCTGTCCAGAGCGTAATGCCCAGTTGCGTTCTGTGGATGGGGTGTTAAGCAAAAAGAGTCGACCTCCCCTACTGGGCCAAATGAACCTGCTAAAATAACCGCTCTCCACAATCGGCTGTGTAATTGAAACCAGAATGTGCAGGATTTGATAAATTGCTTGACCCTGCAGGAATGTTAAGGTCATAAATTTTTAGTGCATTTTGGCGGTGCTGAGGTGTGCAGAGGTGTATGTTAAGAGCGTGTGTGTGTGTGTGTGTGTGTGTGTGTGTGTGTGTGTGTGTGTGTGTGTGTGTGTGTGTGTGTGTGTGTGTGTGTGTGTGTGTGTGTGTGTGTGTGTGTGTGTGTGTAATGGACTTGGGGAGTTTTGCCGAGGCAGTGAGACCGAGGTGCTTGTGCACTTCTGCACCCGCAGTCACACACGTGGACACGCGTACTTCAGCAAACACACAAAAACTCAGAAACGTACACAATATGACATCAGATATCAGATATACATATAAAGTTTTTTCTAATCTGTAAATAATACATTTAAATCAGATTCGTCCTTGGCTCCAAAGCTACACTACGCATGAGGAATTGAACTAATTCTCACTTTTATAAACTAATTTAATTAATGTGTTATTATTTTCTGCCAGCGCGTTGTCAATTAATTCTTTTGAAATCTGGTCTGCTATGTTTTTTTATTTATTTTCATTTGGTGATATTATGACCGACGTAATAGAATAAATGCACACCTGTCCTTATGGCACTCTTAAGAAGTTCATATGAAATGAAATGAATCCTGTTTTTCTTCAGCAGCATTATCATGAGAGAGTATGTTCCTTTTAACAGGTATTAACGTCTTCCTTTTTGTGTTTCCAGCCAGTGACTCAGGAATCCTGAACACTTCCAAATGTTGTGTATCTGATTAAAAATGTTATTGTACTTTTAATAACTTTCTGCTTGCGACGGCTTGTCAAGTTTTTTATTGGCTAAATATCTGTGGCAACTTCAAAACAATTACATCAGCGACTGTTCTTCAAATTAGCTTTGTATTAGTATCGGGGGTGTAAAACCAAAACATAGCTTTTCATTGGACTTATGTCTTATTTAATTATAATTATAACTGTGGTTTATCTTGTGTCTTGACTTGATTTGATCCCAGCTGTTCAACATGTCACCAGTCCATTGAAGCGCAAACACAGAGACATGAAGTCACACAGCTTCACACCTTAGTCAACCTGAATTGCATGTTTATGGACTGTGGCATGAAAAGCAGGATTACATGGAGATATTCCACGCATGCACAGGGAGAACATGTGGTCTAAACACAGAAAGGGCTTCCCTGCGTGGAAATGAATGATTCTGCGAGCTGCCATTAATACACTCAATCCAGTTTTTGTCATACAGAAACAAGACAGAAACATGACATCAATGGGCGACGAATAAATAACCATGTTTGTAGTCGTCAGTGAACGTGAAAGCAACTTCAACGGGTCTAAATTCAACACGATACAGCAGATTTCCAGCAAGAAAATTTATTAAAAAATGCACCACAGCAAATGTTATGATTTTTATATGATAAGTCATATTCACAATCCTGCACACTCATGCACCAGTGGCGATGTCACACATGGAGAAACATGGAGTTCAGTGCCTTGCCTGAGGATACTTGGACATATGGATCATACCCCCAGCCTTGGGACTGAAAGTTAAACCACCACTCAGCCACAGCCGCCCTGTTGTGTGATTTATTAACCAGCAGAAGCAATTAAAAGACTAAATGCAACTGTAAAGGTCAACGAACAGAAGTCAAAACTTCATTTCCCACTGAATTCCCAAAAAGTATTTAATTTTATTACCTGTTGAAGCTGGAGTTACGGTGAACTTTCTCTATATTTGACCAGGTATTTATCTCTACTTCACCAGTAAGTGCTGTGACTGTTGAAGCACAAGAATAGAGTTGAATATTGCTGTTGTCAGCAACTGGACGTTGTAGACTACTGCAAGCTCTGGTATTTTGGCAGAAGAATACAAGTTGTATATTGCATTCAAATTTTTTTTCACAACTTGCCAAATGCAATAAAGTTTTTCATTACTTTAAGAGGGTGTGCGATTTGGTCGCTGTCGCACGATACCCAAATATGATTTCCAGGTGAATAGGTTGAACTACACTCACCAGTCACTTCATTAGGTTCACGTGTATAATTTAATGTGTTCCAGTACAGCAGTGCCGTCACAAATTCACCCTTTGCAAAGACAATAATGTTCAGTTTCTTTTGAGGTTGTTAGGAAGGCTTCAATTTACCTTTATGCTCATTGAGCTTGTAGCTTGCGCTGGTGTCCGGCATAATTTTAAGAAGTGTTTCGGTTATTACACAAATGAAGTGCCTTGTGAGTGTGGCTCAAAGTGATGACCTTACCTAAAAGCATCACTGTTTCTATTCTATTCAGCTTGAATTAAAGGTGTATTTTGGCACATCTGAGGCGTTCATGGTGACGTACTCTTGACATGTAAAGTGACAGAATGGATGAAAAACAAAAGAAAGCCTGACGGAAGAGTTCAAACTCCGCATAGTTCCCCACATCTGCACAATCTGGCCGAAGGCTGTGTAAAACTGACACTTTTTGTCACACTGTGGTTGAAGTAAGGTGCAAGAAATACCAGGGTTTTTTTTTTTTTTTTAACAATTTAACAACAATCACATGCTTTATGAGTCATGAACACTCTGTCCTTTAAGTGTTACTTCATAGACATCTTGTGACAAACTGAGAAATTTGGGAAACACTGGCAAAAATAGTGTTTCTAAATATATATATATATATATATATATATATATATATATATATATATATATATATATATATATATATATATATATATATACATATGGATAGAGAGAGAGATAAAACACAAAGCTTTTTGTAAAAACGATTGAGACAAAATAAATGTAAGAGCTCAGTAAATGTTATAAATGCATTAGTTACACAGCCTTACTGCAGATTCTCGCTCTAATGTAAGGCTCTCTGGCTGTGACCTGTCAACTCATGTCATTTACATGTCATTTATTGCTTTAGGGTCAGCTGTTGAAAATCAGATCGTTCTTTTTTTACATTTGGCATTCAGCCCAAATTCAGTTCTTGGTGTGGAGCACCAGCGTGGAATGTGGCTTTAGAATTGATCTGAACTTACTGAGCTTTTAAAGGCATTTATCTGATGCATGCTGTTGAAGTAGCTTTAATCACAATCAATTTTCTCCCCCTTTGTGACAGAAATAAGAAAAGAGGACGTTGAGACCAGACGGGGATAAATCCCTCTCATCCCCTCGGCATCTGTCGGACTCATTGCTCATGTTGTCACTTTACAGATGTTGATATTCGCGAAACCTAAAAACTGAAGAATGCAATCAGTTCAACATTGCAAAGACGTTTTAAAGGAGCAAAACCAATGGGGGGAAGAAACCCGAACTCTCAAACGGTTCCAAAGTTAGCCGCAGGCAGACATTACACCAGTCATGGAAATTTCAAAAACTCATTTGTACACTTCATGTATATATGAACTAGCCGCCATGTGCATGTATGTCAACAGTGCTGAGGACACGGCGAGCCCAGCCAGGACCAGGGGGCATCCAGAGGTCAGCTCAATGTAAACAGAGAGCGCCACACGATTTACGATGTTTGCTGGCTGCTAAGATGAGGGGTCTGCACATTCTCACAATCATAATTGCTTTTTGCAGCTTTTCAATCAACCTGACTCTGTGGACATTGTTTTTGTATTTTTTTTTTTTTTCACCTCTCATTTTTCCCTCCTGTCGTCAGGGAGCTTGCTCTGTGTGTCAGTAGCTTCCCCCTGCAGGGCTACGACACCAGTTTAAACCTAAGAAAAAAAAAAAGAAAAAAAAACCCCGACAGCTTCACGATTCTCTCTTTTTTTTTCTCCCCATGTCATCTTTTGTAATTAAGAGCAGGCTTCGCTTCTCTCTTTTTCTCTGTTTCTGTAAGTCTCGAAACTCCGACATTGGCCACTGCGGACGACCGAAAAGGGGAAACCCAGTCACACATGTGGACATCTGGTTGGACATGCAGCCCCACTGCATTTCACCCCCTCCTCCCTGGCCTGTTGACAGTCGTTACCTGTGCCCCAGCGGGCCCTCGCTGCCCTGCGATAAAACGACCTCTATCCAGAGCCAGACGCATAAATATTTCTCTTTCTATTTTCCAAAATAGCTTTTAATTTTACAAGTTTTATGGCCCTAATATTAAGTGCATATGTTTTACAAGACACGGTGTCCTCTCCCTCACCCCTCCGGTTCTCTGTTGGAGCTTTTCTTCTTTACTCTTCTGAGGCAAGACGGGAAGAAAAGCAAAAGGAATGGTTAAAGGAGGAAAAGTGAGCCAGAGACGGATTTTCCTGCATTCCAGCAATCCACATGTTCCACCTGCATTTTTTGAAAGTTGTTGTTAATTGTGCTTCACGTGTCCTTTCCTGCCTCCCAATGTGGGAAAAATTGAAGTTTACTGAAATGTGACCATCACGTCAACTTGGCAACGACCAAAATGCTCCAATAGAATTGATTATTTTTAAATGTTTGATGCGTTATCGGCCCCTTATTGCCTTCCAGTGCGTGCTTCATCTCCTCAACATCATCCACATGTGTTTTAGTGACCAGTTACAGCAAAAAGAGAAGAAAAAAAAAACCGTTCCGATTCATCTTTTATGCAACAGGCCTCTAAATTTCATCAGCATATGTGACCAATGTGACCATGAACTCCAGATCATTTCACTTGAAAAGAGTACCATCTGAGATAATAACGGGATCAAAACACACTTTAAATGTAATGAAAAGCTTATTTATTGGCTGCATATAAAATATTTGGAATACACTGATCAAAACAAAGATAGTTTTCTGTCGGGAACAGAAAAACACAGTTTATACAAAAAAAAACACAAATGATATATTTTTCAATGAAAAGTGCTTAAAACATATACGAGTTATGAACAATAGAAAATGCTACAACCAGTGAGCTGTAGCGGCAATAAAATGCAAAAACTGAGTTTTAGGTTTTTCAATTTACCAATTTTTATGACATTTGATCAACCCAAGGCCTTAAGTGTCGGTCTTTTGCACACAAACAAAACAAAATGTCTCAAAGACAGAAAGAAAATGGTTTTACAACAAATTATTTATGACTAGTCCCAAATCCTAAAAAGGATGTGAAGTCATTTGCATTTGTATAAATCAAAGAAATCAATATGCTACCCACAAAAGAACACAGTGTAACAGATGCTGGATGAATGGCACATAAAAAAGTTGGAACAGAGTCACATTTACTGTTCAAACAGAAATTTAAGGGATCGATTGCTCGAATATTGGAATGTCAAAAAATGATCAGAAAAGTATGTGTTGCTCCTAAAAGAATAGCGAGACGATCATTTTGTGCATCTTGGGGCAAATTATTAACATGACTGACGTAAAAAGAGCATTTTAGAGAGGCTAATAAAGATGGGAAAAATGTAACCTTCAGTAAAACTTGTGAAACAATTTCAGAGAAATGTTCCGTCATGTTATGAAGGCTTGGAAGTGGACTTTAGGTAATTAGCATGTTTTTCTCCCTTCAGCAGTCTTGGAGTCGTCACATTCACTCCTCCACACACAAACACACCAACGGCTGCCGGGCAAAGAGCTCGACCTCCGTTGGGAGCGATTGGGGTTGGGTGTGTTGAGATGGGGTATCGAATCACCGAGCGAGCGATTGGAAGACGCCCTTTCTCACCAACAGCATCAGCTGCTACCCTCTACATTAAATCATATCATCAGAGGGGTTGGAGATGGAAACTGGTGATCTTCACAAAGCACAAAGAACAGGCATTATTCTGTACTGGAACCCACATGGCCTCAAGAAAACTTTTTTTTAATTTAATCTGTTGTTTTTGCAAAGAAATGTGTCAAATAATTGCTCTTTTCCTCAGTTGAAATGAAATGTAAATGTAAATTCCAAAAGCCAGCCTCTTGAAGGTATGAGGTTGCATCAGTGCCAAATGCGTGGGCAGCTTACATATCTGGTGGTAAGGCATCATCAATGCTGAAAGGCAAACAGTGTTTTACAGTTTACAGGTTTTACAATGATACTGCCCCCACCCAGACAGCATTAGACCACATAATGCCCTTTAACAACGACTGCTGACTGATCAATTTGTATAGCACTGTTCATGTATTGTGTAGCAAAAAGTGCATTTTATATATTATTTACATTTACATTTTAAACATTGTATCAACTCTTTCACTATGGTCGTGGTATAACTGATCTAGATATTGATAAGTCTATTGCTCTACCTCTGCTCATGCTGTTTTCCCTGATATTAATCGGGCTTGTCCAAATGCCCCTGTGACAAACATCCCAGTTCACGAGTGCAACACAGACATCTGAGCAGGCTTTGGGTCGCCTCAGATGAAATAAGCCACAATAAATCCCTCCGGGTATATCTCCAGCATGCCTGCATCACGCTGTCCTCTGCACTCAGATTTAGCTCCAGTGGTGACGTGAGTTACGGCACTCTGTCTGAAACCACCTTGTGAGGATTTATTACTGTGGCATACAACTCTGAATGGAGGAATATTTGGATAGAGGGAGAAAACTGAGGGAAAAAAAGAGGCGGAAAGCAAGGAAATTGCTCCATTTTGCTCTGGGTTAAGGCATATTGATGAAGGACACAGACAGGATTGTGGGAAAGAAAATAAGATATTCACCACTGGATAAAGTGGACACATATCACCAAATGATTGATTCAAAAAGGACAAGAGTAATGATATATTTTCAGAGGATGAAAAGGAACTGCCTGTTATTGACAAAACGTTACAGCATCATTCCACTATCTTTAAAATGTATTGATGGATGAACTTTTTTTAATTTTTTTAAACAGATGTTGTTAAATACTTTTGATGAATGGAAGCAGTTTAGGATGGAGCAGTGGAAAAGTCATTGCTTTTGTTGTATTTTTTTCCATTTTGCAGATGGTGAAGACAGAGAGTGATGAAAAAAATGAGAGTCAGACACTAAGAAAAAGTTGCATTATCCTTTCGTATGGTCCGTCCTTCCTTTGGTATTTGCTGCAACCAGCTGATACAAAACAACAATGTTTCAGCCAAATGGTTCGTGAGAGTATTTTTTCCTCTACTCCCCCAACCACCAGATCATCACGATATTCTATTTGATAATAGTTTAAAAAAAACAAAAAAAACTTTTATAAACAAGAGGAGCTTTAGAGAGTGTTGACAGATGGAATTATGTTTTGAGAATAAATAGTAGAGAATAAAGAAAAGCAGCCCTATAGAAGTCATCAAGATAGGTCTTAATACAGGTGACTCTGTGGTCTTGGGTTTTATGCGTTTGTCTCACAGCAGGACGGCCTGGGTTTGATTTTAGCTCAAGGCCTTGGATGTTCTCTGTGCCTGCATGAATTTCCTCTGAGTGTGTTTGCTGATGATTGCCATACGGTTTTCTGAGTGTTACTAAAGTCCTTTGGGATCTTCGCAGACTGGCTGGAAGATTTCAGCTAAAATATTTACCGCAATGGTCTTCAGCCAACGTATCGGCTGCCTTGTGCTCCTGACCTTGGGATCCTAACTTCAATAAAATTAGTATAGAAGATTAATGAAAGACCAAAACAAAGCTATAAGCCTCTCTGCTACTTCGGTTTTTATGTGTCCTTAACCACATCCAGACATTATATATCTTGTATTTACATCCAGGGTGTTAATTTGACTTACTCAGACTGTTATGCTCTTGTCATTACAATCCAAAGAACTTTGATTGGTAATTTCCCACATTTATGACCATGCGCTCTTACATTGGAGCAAACACCTTTTGGCAGTATTATCTGTAGTATTTAACAGCTACTGGAAAGAAAGAAAAAAAAGGTTTGAAATGAAAACAAAAGTGACAGAAAGTGAAGTCAAATATGCATGGTTGAATACAAGAAGAGGAAAACATTTACAGTGTCCAAGAAATCCGTATCACTTTTCAGGGATTATGCCTCCTTTTCCACTTCACGTCTGCGATAACATCAAGATAAAAAATTAATTACCTGGATAAACATGCTTTGTTTGGATGCGGGGAAAAGAAACAAAACATTTAAAGAGCTGTGGCTTTTTATTTTCGCTCTCTACTGAAGCCTTGTGCTGCTCACCAGTTTGGACTGAAAGGTCTCTCTGTTGACTCCTGACTGTTTGAGTTTAGATCTTGAGGCACCTTATTTCTTAGACTTTCTTCCTGAATTGGCCCAGATGCAACAGTACCAGTAACGTTATACTATAATGATTTTCATCACTCCTTTTTTTCCACCTTGTCTCCATTTGCATCCCAACTTTCAAAACAGACTAAATTCCACTTGACAACGCAAAAGATCGGATGTTTTCTGCCCTGTCATCCATCCTTCATCTGAACCTAGCATCCAGATGTTTTCCAATACTTATTGCTAAATGCCCTCTAATTGTCTCAAGTGGTGAGAATCTGACAAGACAGCTGGAGGAAATGAGGGCAGATTTGGAACAAAAAATAGATCTCACATGTGACGTCCAGATTTCTTATGGTTTGACTTTGTTTCATTCTTACCCAAATGTGTTGTCATTAATAAACTTGGGTATAAGTGGGCGGAGTGTGAAATACAGTCGATGGCCCCTGATCACCATGGAACTGGACAAAATAAAACAACAACAACCGGTGAGATTATCACAAGGCAATCAAACTCCAAACAGATCCTCAATCAGAGCAACAGTCTGACTATGAGGTCAAACTAACAAGGCCTTGTTGAAGCTAGCCTGATAGGTCCTGTAGTCCTGAAGGATGAGGCCAGCGTGTCTCTTCATGTCTTTCATCCAGATGTTTTCAGAGAGGGGAAAATGACAGACGAAGAAGAAAGTTATTTGGCCGACAAACAGTGAGGCGTAGGGTTTTGGGAACGTGGCCCGGGGCTCCTCCCCTACACAGGGACAAATTGATGTCAAGCCTCTGGTTCCGTAAGGATTAAGCGTGTCTTTGCTCTGCGTCAACATGTGGCGTTGAGGACAAAGCAGCTTGGGGATATGCTCAGGAGGAGATGGCTAATCATCTCACCTAATCTGCGTGCACATGTCCTTCTTGTTCTTGTACATCAACTGAGGCTCAGGCTGAAACTGCAGTCGAATATACATATTGTATGCCAGTTTTGAATCATCAAATGAAGGATTTCAGAAGTCTTATTATTATTGTGGTGTGTTCACTACCAAATAGGACGTGGGAAAGGCTTGGAAAATATATACTCACGGAAATTAAAAATGTACCACTTTCTCTTTTGCAGATATTTTGGAGCAGAAAACCAGATTCCAAAATACAAGAAAAGCAAATCAATACTGAAAACCCGACTTTGTAGTTGAGTCAGCGGCGAGTGTAACGAAGACGAAGGCTTCCCGTTCCTCTCCTCACGTTGCACAGAGCGCTGCTGCTGGGTCTCCTCCATACACCAGTTTCCTGTAGACCGGTTCGGTCTCGGTTTGGCAGCAACACAACGCAGATGCATTCGACTGTTGCTGGACATGCACAATAGATGAAGGATTGTTGACGCTCTGGACATACATTAGGCTGCATTTCAGTCGTTCAGGAGAAACGAACAGACAATGACTGAAACGGCTGTGTGGTCCTTTAATAGGCAGGCCCCAATCAAGACTCAGCAGTTTGATGAAAAAGTAGTGACTGACATGATGCGACGGAACTGCCAAATAAGAGGATAAACATAAACTGTTTTTCCAACAAGGAAATTGGTCAACATCTGGCAATCTGAAAGCAAAGCTGATGTCCCGAAACCACTTCTACATGAGTATTTCTTCCTGGTATACAGTTCATAGTAATTATTTCTGGATCATAACTCGCAGGACCGATTTACAGATGTTTCACAAATCCTGTCATTTATTTTTTTTTTCCCTGTCATTCCTCTTATCTCCAACCTTTGTGTCATGTCCAAACTGGAGCCCAAAATCAAAAGATCTTTTCTGATAATAATAAGAAAAAAAATCCTTCTTCTTCTGACAGGAGCTTCATTTTTCACCGATTCTCAGCAGACAGTAAATCCCCTTGTCTTGGGCTTCTCTCCTTCCTGCCTCTGTGTTTTAGAGAGCCTCCTTGTCCATAATGCCATATAACATAAACACATTGCGTTTGATTGGTAGACATAAACATTGACTGTGGCTGGAGCACAGTTTAACGCCAGGCCACAACTCACGGCCGCTGTTAACGGGCCCGGTGCCATAACTGAGAAAAGCCAAGGTCGACCGCTGCTCCGCTCAGTCAGGGTCGCAGAGAAGACAAAACAAGAGAAGGAAGGAGGTGAAACGATGAGGGGAAAACAGACACCACTATTTCTTGAAGCATGATGGGAGGTGGATTTGTCCAGAGACAAAATGGGAAGAGAATGACGGGTATTGATGCCTCTCAGGGTTATTGACAGCTAATGATATACTGACATTTGCATACATATAGACAACTGACATAAACAGCATAAATGACATTAATTACTTCTGTACTTTGCGTATAAATTATCTGAGTTGATCAGCTTATATCAACTCTTTCCAAAATTTCACATCCTGATTCTTTTCCTCAAAGGGGTGATTATGGTTTATTTCAATCTGCCACAACTCACACTGATGTGGCTGTCGTGGTCCTGTGGTTTTATATTCACTTGAGAAAGTTTTAACGACATGTTAGTTCCACACACTTGTCAAAAGAATCCTTGTCTTCTGAATTTTTCAAAAAGTAATTGCTTGGGTTGGAATTGAAATGAAAGTAAACATCAACCAAATCCAATTCCACCTTCTAGTTGTACTGAACACAAAGTAGCCGGAATATGTTTTGATTTGTTTATATGAGGCTGTTACTTCATCAAATGTTCAGCTTTGGAGAATGATTATAAAATAGATGGGCTTGTTTCAGAGGTGTGATGCTCTTGTTTGTGGTTTTGAAAGAATCTGAGCCTCTGGTGGTATGTCGGTAGGTGGTATGTTACATGCGATCACTTCTATAATGATCCCACACATCTACACACATTCATTCACTCACTCACACATCAGTGGTGATGGCCGCCATGACAGGTGCTTGGACACCATTAGAAGCAGCTTGGTGTTCAGTGTCAGGGACACTTTGACACAAGGATTTGGAATGTGGAACCATAATTTCAGGACTGGAAGACAACTTGCTTTCACATATATTGAAACAGAACTGTTTGTAACTGAGCTCCTCACCACAACTGGTTAACCACAGTTTATTAATTAGAACACCGGGTGTGATGTAATATTAGGCTATGGGCATTATGAGCCCATGTACAGTGTGATGCAATGTGATATGATATGATATGATATGATATGATATGATATGATATGATATGATATGATATGATATGATATGATATGATATGATTCAATGCAAGACAACATGCGATATGACAAGGTGTGATATAATCTAAAATAGCATAATACAGTATAATACAACTTGATATGATACAATGTCATACAGATCATGTGATATGGCATGATTAATACAATACCATGTAGCATCATATGATTTGATGCTATGCTGTATGATACAATTAAACATAAACTCCATTGTTCCCAAGGGAAAGTTTCTTTCTTTTGTGTTTTATGTAAATACAACTGTCTAAGAAGTGCCGCCACTTTGAATTTTACATCGATAGCATATCAAACTTTCATTAAAATCAATCTGTTGGAATCATTTCTGTGAGCTTAAACTGTACTCTGATCACACTGAAAAGTTTTATTGACCTTATTGTCATAATTCTTCAAGCAAAATTCACATACACCAAATATTAAGGAAGTACTTGTCCTACTTTATTAAACTATTTGTATTCATTTGGTATGTTTAATGATGTTAAGAATCTATATTTTATTAAAACACCCTTGTGTACCGGTATGTTTTGACCATTATATCCATATGTGAATGTATTTAAGTGATGCCAGTATTCACTCAAGACAAACACATCTCATCTAATTGTTGTGCATGAATAAAATGTTTGATGCAATGTTACATAACATTGGATGCAAATAGTTGTTGTTTTTTTTAATCTTTCAAACCATTTCAGCTTCTGGCCTCTCATATGTAAATACGTAGATAGCGACTAGGGTTACCTTCTCACACAACTGCTCCTTATTTACCTTGAAATTGTATTTGGCTCATTGGCATTCCATTTGGAGGTGGTGACCCTGCTTATCCACAACCTAATAAATTCAGCTGTGTTTTAGTCAGCCAACACTAACATGCCTCTCCTTCATCCATCATGGAGCTGAACAATAGCCGCGTCTTCAGCTGCGTCTGCGCAGCTGAAAGCTTTTTATGTGCAACCTGCAGACCTGCTGTGTGTGTGTGTGTGTGTGTGTGATGGGCGGGCCAGGGTGTGCGTGCATGTGTGCACGTATGTATGCTTTTTTTTCTTTTTCAATTCTATTATCAGATGCATGTGTTTGATCTCGATTCTGCCACAGATTTCTAACAAACAGCTCGCAGATCTATCAGCAGGTTGTGCTACCTCTCCTCATTGAAACTTTGGATTTTTCCACTGTGTACTTAAATGTTTCTCAACTCAAACTAAATTAAACATGTACATAATGATACATTTTATTTGTGTTTTTCAAGACTAACTGTGATTAGGCGGGACCAAAACTTGTGGTTTTCATGCAAAAGAACACTTATCTCAATAATTAGCACAACTACTATTGAGATATTAGTTTATAGAGATACACAAGTTCCCAAATATTGTTACCTGCCTGGTGAATGATAGAGAAGCAAAAAGCCTAACTCTAGTTTTGTCTCCGCAGACACCAGCCGTGGTTTATTCAAAAGCCACATGAGCGTGGAAGCAGCAACATCTTCATTGTTGTCAGGAAAGCTGGAGGTTTTGGTCCATGCCTGTCTCATGGGGCTGCATTACCAATTTGCATAACAAGCTATCCGCATGACGCCAACGCCTCGACAGATGTCAGATGAGTAAAGTTTGGTCCCCCGGTCAGGTTTTGTTTTTGAGGAGAACTTTGTTCCATGAAGACCCTGCTTGTTGCGTTTGTCAGTGTTTGAGAAGTCACTTGACAGTCATAAACCTCATGTGAAGGGATAATAAAAGTGCATCATTTTGATATACAGTTTCATCTTGGGTTTTATTGGAATGAAAGAAAAAAATATTTCGGTTTTAAATAACAAGTCATGAGGGAATTGTAAATCAGTGATAAGATATTGTGAAATGTACCTTTTTTTTTTTCCCTGACAGGTTTGGTATTATTTACATGTTTGGGAAGCTATAACTGCACTGTAGCTATAAGGAAAAAAAATAAGTGTTAACATTCATCATTTGACAGCTTGCGTCTCAGCAAAAGTTTTAAATATTTTTCAAGTTTTCCGTTAAAAGAGAAAACCTGAATGTAGACTATGTTTTGTTTATTGGCTAATTACATCACATAAAACTTATATCCACACACTGATAAATTATTGGCCTGCTCTGGTCAATACTCCTCCAGTAGGTTCTTGTGCAAGTTTCCCTCAGAAATATGTTTGGAAACTGAACTGAGGGAATAACCAGCCACCAGCACTACAGAGAGACGGAAAGAAAGAAAAAACAAAAAAAGAAACATGGCCGCTTACAGCCTCTTCTTCATATTTGGTTGGAATAGTAAGTGGCCATTGGTGCGCCCTGCTGTTTCACGTCACAGGGGAAACATCTTTATCACAGCGTATATATTATTCCAAAACACTGTTTCCTGCATGGAAACATTCCCCCATGTCCTCAGTTCGCCTGCCTCTCTGATAGACTGCATTGCTTCTTATAAACTGTCCATGGTCCATAAATTGTGCAGCGCCTGAACATAACACTGCACAGTGTTGGGACACGCACGCTCGGGTCCCCCCCCGCCTCTTCTCTCGCCGAACTGGCCGACCGAGATTTGCTTTGTAAATCGTGCGATGAGATCCCCTGGTTTAGAGAAAAGACCAGGAAAAAAACGTCTCGGAGAAAAGTTTTAAACGTGCCGTATCCTCAGTGAATGACTGAGTGTGTGTTATGGTACAACTCCACAGAAGTGACAGATATTTACTTCTTTTTGAAAAACATGGTGCATATATATATCCCGCGTTGGGAAGGACAACGTAAGCTTCCGAGCATGATTAATCATGAGTGCTGTAAAGTTTAGTGATGGATTTATGTCACTTTGATTAAGATGCATTACTCCGCACTCCATAGGTCATTTGAGCAAACCCATACATTTTAATTGTGAAAAAGCTTCAAATGACAGTTGTGATTACAAGAGTTTTAAAGAAAGGATTGACTGAAACAGTTATAGAAACACCCATATAGAGGAGGTTGGGGGCCGATGGACCGGTGGATGAAACACTGGCTTGTAAAAGTTGCTCAGACATTCAATGGCTTTTACATTTTCTTATTGTGAGGAAAAAATAGCAACATTGATATTGTGATTTTTAGGTAATCGTTTTAATGATGTACTCTGGTTTTCCTAATGAAACTCCCTCATATTGTTGCTTTGGACATAAACATCTGTTGATGTAATGAAAAGCAATGCCTCTCTTAAACATAAACACATATTTAAAACTATACCAACTCCACATTTGAGCCTAAACTAGCTTAGCTTGGAGGGGTGTTACATTCATAGGTGAAGACTTGCTGTTTAAACTTTGTGAATTAGTATTTTTCATGCTGTACTCTTATATGGTATTTTACACCCTTTTAAGCTTTACTTGCAAAAGCAATTCCAAAACTTAACTCAGCTTTTGTTTTGTTTATATCTTGTCCGTTCTTATTTACTTTTTAAATTACCTATTGTTATTCTGCATTGGTCAATTTGTCTGTTTATTCACTTTACTTTACTTTGTTTCTGAAACATGCAATACATATAAAGTTGCCTTTTCTTGATTTCAACTTTGAGTGTGTATGTTCTTGTTTTCACTTCTATTTTTGACCATTTGGATTTCATTCCACAAAAGGTAGCATTATATATTTAATATTTTACCATGTTTAACTTAGTATATCAAATTAACCAAATGACATGGCAACTTAATGATAATACATATAAATTAACATATTTGTAACCTTGAAAGATGCTTATTAATTGGGAAGTTTAAGATAATAATTTGACCATCAAAAGTACATTTACTCTGTGGATACAACCTGTATAGACTGTGAACATAATTCTAAAAGCTTGGATTAACTGCTCTCAAAATAGCCTGGCTCAATTTTCAATATAACAGATTTCTGTAGAAAGGCCTAAGCTTTCAGCAGGTAAGTACTAAGCTCAGCATTATCTTGTTTTTTAAATGTCTTCTGATTACTTTGGAAAACCTGAAAACAGGTGGATTTTGCCAAGAAATAAAATGAATAAATTGACTTATTTCAGCAGTTTGAAACTGTAATCATATTATAACTGAAAACTAAACCAAAGGTAAATAAAATTAAGAAAAGTAAATAAAACTGTAGAAAGGTGTTAAAACCACTGGAAAAACACGATTATAGGGTGAATGTGCTGTGACCAACTCTATGAGTACATCACAGCTTAAACTCTATGAAATGTAAAGAAAAAAGAACAAGCTGTAAACGGTGAGACACCAACTCACTGCAAAGCAATCACAGAGAAAATAAACTCCACTCAAGAGCGCAACTTAAGTCTGTAAAGTCAAGCACACGAGAGTTGAAACCTTGACATTAATCAAACTTTTACCTAATTAGAGGAAAGTGTAAAGAAAGGGTGAATCACAGGGGATGAGGGAAAAAATAACCTGCTACAGAGCACAGCACGTTCCTTTTTTTTTTTTTTTTTTTATTCTGTATGGATTGGTTAGTCCATCTCATTTCAAGCCTCCGCTACAAATGCAATCTGAATTGAGGTTACATTCAAATGACCTGCTTGCAAGTTGTCCCCATGCCCTGGTCATAAGTTTGAAGCAGTATTATAAAAACAACATGGAGACTGAGATGTATTTTCATCGCTGGATGATTAAAACTAACTGGCAGATTGAGAATGTGCAGAATGTGAGTTGACTTTTTTTCTTTTCTTTACCTATCACTATATGAGGCCGATATGAATTGGTGAGATGCATACTCACATTTAAAGTTGTGACAGTGATAAGAATTAGGTATTTTAAATCTGCGTTTGCAATGTCATTTAGACCATGTGACTTATGCAAACTGGAAAACAAGGGGGAAAATTGTCTAATATTTACAGAAAAGTTTCTTTTTTGGATATAAAGGACTTCTTGGACTTCTTTTTGAAAGTTTGTGCATGTTAACAAATTACTTCAACAGCTTTGTTCTAATGAAAAACATTTTTTTAAGTGTAAAATAAATACATTTCACGCAGCTAAAAGTCGCTTTAAAAAAGAGTATCCAATCACTAGGACTCTGCCCAAAACACATTTCAAGATCAGAGTAAAGATTATATGTTATGATGGATGGTGAAGTAGCCTCAGAGTATAAATAAACTAATGAAAGACGTGGCTCTGGGCCAGTGCTTTATCAGTATTGTGCTGTGGCTGGAATTCAGCCGCTCAGGTCCTGTTTCGACTTGCCTCCTCGGTGTTTACTTTTGGAGGCCAAAGCAATCGGTCCCTGCAGCCGCTCAATGCTGCAACTGTGCAGAGAAGGAGCCGCAAAAACCGCTGCGGAATCAAAATACACCTCATCTGTAGCGCAAGACCTGGATCAGGAGGGTGAACGTGCGTAAAAGCGCATATTTGCAAGGTAAATGTAATAATAATAATAATAATAATAATAATAATAATAATAATAATAATAATAATAATAATAATAATAATAATAATAATAATAATAATAATAATAATAATAATAATAATAATAATAGTTGTTGTTGTTGTTATTATGTCTTTTTTTTAAATTCACAACTGTGATCCATTTCTCCTGACGCAGCACTCCAGGCAGCGACACTTTCTTTTTTTTTTTTTTTTATCAAATATTTCTTCTTCTTTAGTAACCCAAATGAACGGCTGAGTCACTGGTTTATTGGTCTCAGGACACGTTACACCAAACCTTCTTTGGATAAGAACATTACAGACCTAAATAAGCTACTTTAAAAGAAGACTTTTTTTTCTCTGCAATGAGCCAAACGGTCAGCATTATTATATAATACACAAACAAGTGGGGCACGAGGAAAGCACGGGCTGTGGTGAGAGCGTGAGTGGCCCTTATTGGATCCGACCTCACTAGGTGAACTGTGAGCAGTCGACAAACCTCTCAACCTTCCATCCCATCCCACCACACCCCAGATCCGCTGGCTCTCCTGCTCTGCCTGGTACTGCCAAGGTGACCTTCCAGAGAGAGAGAGAGAGAGGGGGGGGGGGGGGGGGGGGGGGCTGCAGAGATGGAGAGGGAAGGAGGGAAGTGGATTTTCATGCACGGAGGGTGCTGACAGAAACGTCTTTGGTTATGAACCAGCCGTGGTTTGCTTCTCTCCGCTGGAAAGGTGCGCTGCCAGCAGCGTCTGCCTTCCCGCAGCATGCGCAGCAAGCAGGGAAAACACCGAGGCCAAGAACATATTATCCCAAGCACCGGATGTCTCTGGTCATAAGCTGTGGAGTAGAGAAACACACCACGAGCCCACAAGGCTGCCCGGCTCGAGCAATGTCTGTCCAGTGGGCAGAAACCTTTACTTGTCACCCGCTTCATGTCTCCAAACCAGGCCCTCTGTCACTCCTTGTGTCAAACACACACCAGGGCGCACGTGTGTTCAATCCCTCGCCCACAGATCCGCACTCATACCTGCTGACAGGCTCCCCTCGTGCGTCGTGACGCGCGGCGCGTTCACTGCAAGGCGTCGGGCCTTCATCCAGAAGCCACAATCATTGCTTCTTTCTCACAAACTAAATAAAGGTTTGCACCGAAAGGATTGAAAAAAAGGTTTCGTTTGTGGAAAGTTTCTGATATATTTTTAATAAATAACAGTGAGATCTGAACTCCTGCGCAACTCTTTAAAAATTATTTATTTTCTTCAGGAGGATTTGATTTAAATGCTATTTTCGTGCTTCTTTTGTATGACTCCATGTACATTCTCTTTGTTAAGGATGATCCGTCCACACTGTATCTTCTTCGTCATAAAACTATAATGAAATGCACAATTTCTTTATTGTGCGTCCAAGAGGTGCCATGGTATACACTTTCACATGCATGATGGTGTGTGTGATAGGAGATTTGCTGTTTGTGCGCACGAAACTGGGGTCACCCAAGTCACCCACGTCAAGTAATTACGTCGGTATTCCTTATGGTCGTTTGGAGCGAGGGAGTCAAGCATTTCGCTTGACGCGGGGGCCTCTGAAACTGGATCTCATGACTTCATCCCCCCACCATCACAAACCTCTGCAAAAGGCATCGTCTGGCGCTGATGCTCCATATCTCAAAAACCCAGCCGTAAAACCCTTAAACACCCCATTTCAGTTTTCAAAGCGAACACACAAAAAGGGAAGAAAAAAAATGCTTGAATTATTTTGTTGCAAATATTTCTGGACTGATCGTTTTGTTGTTTTCTTCGATTTACGCGCACATGGTCAACCTGAACGCTTAAACCAGGACAGATTGTTATAGATCTTTTTAATCATCACGAGTTATAAGACTGCTCAAGATAGATGTCCAAGAATTCGAACATGTGAGCTTTAATTCACAATCTCGTTTTTCAGACCAAATGGAACTAATAACATAACACTTAATCACGTTACTTTCACTCTCCTTTCTCCTTTGCATTTTTTTTTTTTTTTTTTATCTGCAGTGGCTTGAGGTTAAACAAATGAAGCGAGCTGCTTCGCTCCTTTGTAAAACCTCAGAGGAGAGCAGACCAAACGTTACTTAGCCTGAACGCAGAGAGGCTGCAGATAATGAGAGCCTGGCTGCATTAAATGGACAAACAGCAATCCGGCATCTCCTGACCCCTCGATGCTCCTCTCGGCTCCATTGATCATCCCCCCTTATGAGATAATGCAATTACAAACATCAATAAGGAGCTGCGAGGGGAATCATTATGTGGTGACAGTGATAAATGATGCTGCAGAAAATAGCGGGCTCCTCTCAAACAATCCGTGCGCCCAAGGGGCTTTTGAGGGCCGGGGCCCCGTCGCCAAGGAGACAGATGACATCCAAAATGGCCCCCGCTCAACAGTCTTCTTTTTCTCTCTGACTCCCTCTCTTCCCACCAACAGATTTTTGTTTTCACTCCCTCAGTTTGTTCCCCTTCTTCTTTTGTTTCAAAACCAGCTGCCACGCGACATTTGAAGGTGGAGGTTTTGTTGGGGAGGGGTTTGCAAAGTTTGCGCCGTGACGCATCCAGAGACCGCTGCGTAATTTGTGTCTGTATTGATTTCATAAAGTAGAAAGATATTGACATACTATTTTGTATATATGTGCATTTCCTGCGTAATGATTCTCGCTTTGGATATTGATTGGTCATTTTTTTATTTTTTTTATTTTGAGTGCTTACGAGTCACGGCAAATATTTGCTGCTTCTCACTTTTTCTGTTTTCTCAAATTGGACGTGGAAATGTGGAAAAAAATATATGGTTTATGAGACCATTTCGCATTTTCATCACCAAAACTTTACATATGAATTTGAAAAGTAGGAAATGTAATAAAATACAAGTCATTGCATTGGTTTGAGTTCAATTATGTGATTTCAAGGCTTACAATTTTTTTTTATTTAATGCCCCCTATGAAAAACACAATGAAAAATAAATAAGAAAACAAAAGAAATTAAGAAGTGTACATCGAAGAATTTGCTTTATTAAAAAAAAAAAAAAAAATCTCAACCGAAATGTTTGGTCAAAATCCTCAAATGTAGTGAGAAGTAAAGACATATTCGACTTTAATTTAACAATGATTCAGAGGCAGCAGGCCCCGTCGTAACTAAAACGTGTTTTGGATTAATAAGCTTACATACATTACTGCTGCCGAGATTTGTCATGGCTTGTAGTGAAGGGCAGAACAAGACCCGCACGGTTACTTTGTCCAATTTCCAAGGTTGCACCATAAAGGCGCATAAATATCTGCGTTGTTGGAGGAGGACAGGGCCTGTCCGGGCACCTCCACTTCTCAGGAACACATTTCTGCTCCATTCATTACTCTGGCAGTTCACAACGCGGTCAGTGGAGTTTCTTTTTTTCTTTTTGTTTTTTTTGTTCTTTACTTTAAGGAAAGAAGCAGTGGTGAGGCCTTCCAGCATTATTAACAACAAATTACTCTTAAACTTATAGTTTTTGGAAATCAGCACGGATCAGTCACACTTAAAACAAACGTTCGTGCATAAAGACAATTTAAAACGCTTTAAAAACACACACACACACACACACACACAGTTCAAATGCAATATGCAGAGGCTTGAAATATAGGTCAGCAACGACAAAAAGGTGACAAGACATGCGGATTCACAGAAATGCAAACATTTAAAATAAAGAAAAGTAGCGCAAATCCTCATAATGAAAACCTATTTCTATAATTTATTAACGCACATGATCATTTATTATTTAGTAAATGAAGTTATTTAGTATTAAAAACACTAAAATACCAGTAGTAGTTGAAGAGTTGAAGAAATAATCAAACGTATATTATATATATTTATCTGAATAACTCATGGGTCCATTTTAGTAGGCATACGCCACTTGCTTATTTTATTCGGAAGGTTTAAGGCTTGCTTAATGATAATTAATGAAATTACAACTTTGTGAAAATTATTGTAGACAAAGCTTTAAATTGTTGAAGATTGAAAAAAAAAAAGAGATTTAGGCTACACAAAGGTCCGCTCTCTCTCTTAACAGAATTTTAACCCGGATCTAAAGGACATAGCTTGAGAATTACGCTTCGGCGCTGCTCGCTTTGTGATTCTGCGCACTTCTTTAAACCGTCCCCGTTCTTCCATTTCTGTCAAATCCTCCGAACGCCCCCCCCCCCCCCCCTGCGTTTTACGCTCCTGCGTAAAAGGAGACGTTGTGGCACCGTGCGCCATCCCCAAAGCGTTCCCTGCCCCGGACAGTTACCAGGCCTCCCTAAAGAGGGCAGTCAAGCATGGGCTTTTCTCCCCCTGTCTCCACAGCTCCCAGCGGCCACTGGCTTAGGAATTCACATTTCACAGCCTCGGATTTTCCAGCCATGGTGGAGAGGCGAAGCAATTAAAACGTCGCCCGGGTTTTTTAAGAGCGTGTCTTTTTCCTTCTTCTTCTTTTAGTGTAAATAGCATTCACTTCGGCAAAGGCAGTAAAAACACAATAGTTGCTCGGAGGAGAGATGGAGAGAAAGGAGGGTAGAGTATTGATTTATACGCGCATATTGTTATGGATAAAACAGACTCGCTCTTGTTTGCTGGTTTGAGGGGGAAAAAACACAAAAGAAAACAGACCCTGACTTTGGGATTCAGGGCTGCTTTTCGAAATGTATCAATTAGACAACATTCGCTGGGCTCTTCTGCTCCAGTCCTCCTCAGTCGGTTCAGGTTGTCCGTCCTGAAGTGCGGAGGAAAGCCGGAGCCAGCCGCGGCTGCAGAGAGCCGCGCCGCCGCCGCCGCAGCGCTTCAAGCGGAGCCCTTTCACTGCGGGCAACAAGGCGTGAGGGAGAACTAATCTTCCCATTTACGCGTTTGTAGCAATTTTACCTAAATGAATTTTAATGCCAAATGAGGGATAATTCGCTTTCTTTGCCGGGCTCCTCTTCCCTCGCTTCTCTTGTATGTGTGAGAAAATTACACCATAACGCATGCATTAGCTGCACATTTTCTGCAGCAGAGCAGGGTTCACTTAAGTGCCTGTTCTTTAAGTATAAATGGACCTCTGCTTACTTCAATGGGCATTTGTTGACATGTAAACAAGTTTGTGGCTAATTAAGCTTTTAAAACACCCACGTGGGGCCATTCTCCTTCCGTCCAAACGATCAGATAATGTGGTTTATATGTCATATCTGTGCACACCAATATACTTTGAGACTAGTTAGGACTTTTGTTATTTGAACAAAGTATTTATTTACAACACAGATGTACATATATACCCTTCAAAGAAAAAGCATAAGAAACATGACTTGTCTTCAAAGGATTCTTAAAGATGTGCGCAATACATGTTTGAAGCCATGGATAATGGAAGCATTGATAGCGCGCGCAAACACACGCACACACACACACACACACACACACACACACACACACACACACACACACACACACACACACACACACACACACACACACACACACACACACACACACACACACACACACACACTTTTTTACATTCTCCCCTGTCTGTTGATCAGCATTACATCATCTGGTTAAATCAAAATGAATGAACTGTGGTATAAATGGTGTTTTCCCATTGCCTAAGCCTCTGACTGTTATCAGGCCATCAAACTATGAGGGGAAGAGAATCTATTGGCCATGCGAGTGCTCGGCCATGTGACATAAAACACATCAATAAGACACTGGAATATACTTTCAGAGGCCCCTCAACCACATACACACATGGAGAAAAACAGGAAACAACATGTTTGTGGGACACACTCTTGTCGTTTCCCATCCACAGGGAGTTTTTTTTTTTTTAGATGCAGTTGTGTGTCATGTGTTTGTTAAACTGTTATGGTGAAAGCCATGTTGACATTTATTTTATGTGTTGACTCACATGAGTAGATGGTGGAATACAAAAAAAGGAAAATAATTATAATACCAAATGCATTTTGAAAACTATCCAAATTTGCTTTAAGAAATTTTACCTCAGGAGTCTGTGTCTGTCGTTTTTAAATTTGGTTGATCTGAAACAGCCAGATCTTTTTATATGCAATTGAAACTTTCCACCCATAGTTGAGCATTTAATAAAATGATATGAAAGTATTAAACATAACCAAAGCTGGGGTTACAAGGTGCAAACAAAGTAACAGGGATTCAAATCCAGCTACAACCTGCATATACTTGAGGGGGGTGGTTGTACTGAACGATTGAATAAGAAAAGGACATTTGAAGAAAACATCACACTCACTTTTTCAATCCCCCCCCAAAAAAAGGCCTGCAAGAAAAGACTGACTGATAGAATCGTTCATTTATTCACTTTCTTCTTTAAAAATTGCATTGTGATTCAATGGAGGGAGGGGGCAAGAGGTCAATTCTGATGGAGAGAGATGGCGTGCGCGCACACACACACACACACACACACACACACACACACACACACACACACACACACACACACACACACACACACACACACACACACACACACACACACACACACAGTGTGGAAAGAAACCAGAAAAAAAGAGAAAAAAGTTCACATCCTTTTTAAAAAAAAAATCTATTAGAAACAACATAATATGCAGAACAATACAATAGCATTTACAATACTTAAATTCCCAGTTCTTGTGAGAGTCCAGCGTAATTTTACAACAGTATACAGTATATTTTCTTTCTCCACTTGCCTCCCAAACTCGGGGTTGATATAGTTATACTTTTAATTTCTTTTCTCTTGGGTTCCCTCCTTCCAGCTTTCAATCCACTATATTTTTTAAAGGGCACCTGTTTTGCTTTGTTAGTGTCCTGACACATACAGACATTGGCTTCTCTTTGGTCCAATCCCATCGTCCCAAAGAGTGGAGTGCTCCTCGCAGGAAGTCTCTTTTGCTTGCCAGAGAGTCGAGATTAAATCATCAGGTGCCACATTCACCAAAGGTACAGGCAAATGACCCACTGTGTCTCTTGTGTGTCATCAATGCTCGCAATCACAATCACTTTAATGGAGGACTCCATGTGATCCTTGTGGGCAGCTGCAAGGGCGGAGAATCCGTGTGCCCACCAGAGGAGAGGCAGGAGTCTGTCGGGACACTGGGTCACCCGGTTCGATATTCTGCACGTCACCTTTGCTGGATACACGGCCGGCGGTTTTGTAAGCAGCCACGAAGGGACTCCTTGTCGCAGATGTTAGCCGAATAAAATGTTGTAAGGGCTTCGAGGTAAACAGAAGGGTTGCTGATGGTTGTTGTCAGAAAGTCAGGAGTCCCATTCCCAAGCTCCACAGGCCACAGTTAGAGACGCGGTCCTCTGGTTTGCCCTGCAGGTCTGAAAAAAGAGTGACCCGATTGATTAATCAGTGATCAGCTATGCATGGGCAGTAACTGTGGTCAAGAGACTGAATGGGGACTATTCTAATGAGACAGTATCACTGTTGTTAAATGTGATCGCTAATCCTCACAATCTTCTTCTTTATAGTCCTCTGATGTGTGATTTAGTGATCTTATTTTTGCTTGACGCATAAAAGTTGGCTGAATTTAAAACTCTCCCATATGTGCAAATATCAATAATGTCTTATAAATAGCATTACACTCTGAGCAAGTTAACATGCCGTCTGTACCACAGGGGCAAATTTAACTGCAACAAAGAAACAATCGAATGACTTAGATGTCATTAATCATTCAGTAAATACAACAATAGATCACAATAGACTTCAGGAGGCACACTCTCATATTACACTTCTCAGGCTGATAGCGTATGAACATGGTAGGACACGATAAGACCCAGGAGGAGCAGGAGAAAGTACTGAGAGCAAGACACAGTGGTAATCAGAGTCAGAATATAGAGCAAAGCCTGCCCTTTACGAAACACTGTGTGGACATTCGAGGGAGACAGAGCGAGAGAGAGAAAGAGAGAGAGCATTGCAGGGTTTACCGAGTTAATCCTACACCCTCGGTAATGCTACTTTAACAGTAGGAGAGGACTTAGAGACCAAACACACATGATCGACTTGAAGTGATACAGAGATCCACCGCTTAACATTTTCTGGGTAATCTGTTTAAAGGGACTTCAGGGACACTTGACTTATCTTGTGGTTGTTTGGACACAACATCTCACTAAAATCAGGTACACACAGAAATATTTGGGGTTTATTTTTGTAATGAACAAAACTTATTTTTGTCATCAACCAACTATTTTAAACTTGCGGCATGCAATCAAAGCGGAGCCTGCAGTGTCCAATGTAAAGGAACCCATCTTTACCCTCTTGGCTCTCTACATTCCTCTCTTTAATGCTAACAATAGCCGTCATCTATCTCTGCAGTTGGAAAGTCACCACTGAGGACCCGCGGCCATTGTTGTCAAAACCAAAGAGGAGAGGTGAGGCTCTTATAGCCGCCCGTCACCTGAGAGCGCCCGGAGCCTGTCCACGTGTTCGCCACAGACACAAGAGGGCCACTAAAGACGACACAAAGGCAGGCAGGGAAAAGCACAAGGAGGAGCATGGGGGAGGAGGACAATGGAGGAGTAAACGCCAAGGCCCTCGTTTGTTATTTGCCTCATCCATCAGCTTTCACCTGGGAGACCGAAGTGAAATGGAGCATTATTTGTTAGTTTACTTTCGGTTAGGCTGGCTAAGCTAATTTAGCTCATGTGCACTGCATACTAACATACAGCCACAATCCATTGCATTTTTACAAGATGAAATACTGCTTATCACCAAATCAAAGCTCAGAAGTCATAATTTGATTGAGGAGGACAACTAAACAAGAGAAAATGAGCCAAAATGAAAGCAAAACAATAAACAGCACACTAATCTGTTGATTTGTAACAGTTGTTAACAAGACCATCCTGATTACTGAAGTAAATCCATGTCGAGGGTCTAATAAATGCTATGCGTGCTTGAAAGAGCGCACATTGCTAATAAGGTTTTTCACTTAATAAACCAATCAATACATTGAGCTGCAAGCCTCATGTCTGAGACTCTGGGGGAGATTCCAGTGGGGCCAAATCAACAGGGACACATATTCACATGGACAATACAAGGGGGCACAAAATCCCCTTTGGGACCTGTTTTCTCTCTCTCTCTCTCTCTCTCTCTCTCTCTCTCTCTCTCTCTCTCTCTCTCTCTCTCTCTAGTGTTCGTTAATAGCAGAAGTTCATCCACCAGAAAAAGAAGTTGAAGGAGGGGGATGACAGTGGGGAGGTTTGTGCTCGTCAGAGTTGAGGGAAGGGATCTTGACCCCTCAGCAGAAGGTTAACAAATTTGTGCTTAATGATTGGAGCAATGAATCCTGGGACAAAGGGTCTCCAGCCGAGGCCTGGCAGCAAAGGGGTTACAGGCAGCGCTCACTTAAGCGTTGTGTCCGACATTTTGGGAAAAGCTCCTCATGGGCAAGGCCAGGAAAAAAAAATTCCATACTCTCAGCGCCATAATTAATTCCTCCACCCTGTGATAACTATTGTCCTAAAAACTGAAAATTACAGTTTTCAGGGGCCGCCCCTGGCTAATTTTCTGGACGGAGGGGAAAGCAGGAGTGAGGAAGAAGGGAAAGGGGTAAGGGTCATCCGGGAGTCACTGTGGTCGCTATCAAAGGCTCAGCTCCCTTCTGCTTCACTTGCTGGGCTTCATCTCTGCTGACAGGTGTATTGTTTCGCAAGGGGATATAAGCTCTGTAATCATCATTGGGTGGAAAGCATAACGCTCTTCACTAAGCAGGACTAATTGGCTTTAGTTTTAACTAATGTTGTAGTGTGACTGTTAGGCACACCTTCTGTATCAAGGCTCAGTGCTCCCCAGCAAAATAACCGCTCAATTTAGCCCCGTGGTAACAAAACCTCAACTCTGCTAATGAAAACTGCTTATAAAATATAATGAACCTGTGCGCTCTTAATCAAATAGGATCCCCCCCCCTTCACGTAATAACCTATTAATTTAATTGGTCATGAAAGAATATAACACATCACTTACATTTAATTGACCTAGAAAGAAAAGTGGCGATATTTGACAAGCTAGCAGCGAGCATCAGCTATCTGATGGAGCTGTAAAGAGACGGCCAGTAGTGAAGAAGACTAGACATATTTCTGTCACCATCCCTCTCCCAGCTTCTCTCTTCTCCCCTCCCTCCTCCTTTTAGTCTGTCCACCCCTCCCTCTTGTCATTTACTCTTCCCTCGCTTGCCATCTCTTCATCCGCCCCTCCCTCTTTCTGTCTCTCTCTCTCTCTCTCTCTTCTGTCTTTTTCCCTCCTCTGTCTGCTCGTCTTCTCTGCGCTTTGCCCGTCTCGCAGAGGATTCCTCTGGTGGCCCAATTACGAGATTCAGCAGGCAAATTGAGGCTGTTTAAAGCAAGGTCTGCTGGGAAGGCTAGCAGCTGCTGGAAAGAGGCTGCTCGGACACGGAGAACCAGCCCTCGTGTTTACACACTCGCACATAAACAGAGACGCACACATGTCTCATTTTGTAGCGCAGCCTTTCTATTACCGCGTCTCGCTGCATTCCCAACCTGAAAGATGGTGTTCGACGCAAGATTTTTCTGCCTTTGTTTCACTTGTGAACATGTGTGGTGGAAACAAGGGTGGCATATTTTCAGGATTGGCACTCACACATGCACGCGCATTGTGTGGAGGGTTAATGGTCTCTATTTTTGTAAACTGAATAAGTCAAATCCATTGGTCACACCTCTGGTGATGGCATATTTAATTTGGATCTAGTCAATTAGGCCCAGCTAAGCTCCATACCCTGCTGGCTACCTCCTCCATTTTGCACTAGTTTGTGTCCCCTCCCTGTGCCAGGAATAATCCTATTACCATACACACACATGCACAAACACACACATGCACGGTTACAGAGATATGCACATATGTACACATATGTGCACCTCCTTGCATCATCACATGCAAGCATTTTGCATATAAATGCCTGTGTATGGTATACATGTAGTCATAAAGGTATACACACAGGTGCACACACATACACACCAAACAATGGTGTTTGAATACAATTGGACCCATAGCCAGGTTATACACACTGTGACAACACCAAGCCTGTATACATCCAGAATTATGTGGGAGTCTGTTTGGCCCTGGGGCGAGAGAGAGGGAAGGAAAGGGGAAGAGAGACAGGGGGAGGAAAGAAAGTGTATGTTGGAGAAAGAGGGAGAGAGAGGCAGAGAATGACAAACAGAAAAAAAAAGGTGTTATGTGAAAGACATGGAAGGGGGAAATTGACAGTGAGACAAACCACAAAGAGAGAGTGAGACAGAGCGAGCATTAGAAAGAAAGACAGAAGAGGGGGGGGGGGGGGGGTAGGGGAGAGGAGAGGGGGGTTCTCCTCTAGCTGGTTAGTGTGTGTATTAATGTGGCTCATGCATCAACAGCAACCCGGCAGATTTATGACACTTAAGGGGCACTCACTTCTCCCTCTCTCTCTCTCCTTGCACCACCAACGACTGCTTACATTTTTGCCAATCAGTCTGTTGCCATAGCAACGTCCTACCTGCCCCCCCAGTACCTCACGCCACTTCGCCAACTACCCCCCCACCCCCATCCCCCCCCCCCCCCCCCCCCCGTCCCAAACCAGCCCCGCCTTCTTCCCTCCTCATCACTCCTCGACTCATGTCTTCCCCTCTTTTGCCCCACGATTAACAAAATATTATGTCCACAACAATCTGTAATTTTCAACTCATTTCAGTGGAGGAACTCGTACGTCAGCCTGATATACTTTTTTATTTAATTAAGAATCAGTCAAGTCTTTTGTTTTAGGTTAGTTTTCTAACCCTGGAGACTGTTTAGTGCTGTAGATACTGGATATGTGACAGTGCAGCAGCACGCACGCACACGCACACGCACACACACACACACACACACACACACACACACACACACACACACACACACACACACACACACACACACACACACACACACACACACACACACACACACACACACAGAGTTACAAGGTTGTGATCAAAGGCTCTTATCACCAGACCGAGGGTGGGAGAGTTCAACAGAGAGTAACAGAAAAATCAGCCTGGGAGGAACAAGAGCCTTTTTGTAACATAAACCCATTTATCTCCAAATAATATTCATTTTGGGGAGTTGCCTTTTGCTGAACAAGAATCGCCACAATCTGAAACTCTCATAGTTATTATGAGTTTTTATGAAGTAAGAAAAAATATCACATAGAAACACAGATCTACAGCTTCTTTTGTTTTTCTCCTTTCTCCTGTGTGTGTGTGTGTGTGTGTGTGTGTGTGTGTGTGTGTGTGTGTGTGTGTGTGTGTGTGTGTGTGTGTGTGTGTGTGTGTGTGTGTGTGTGTGTGTGTGTGTGTGTGTGTGTGCGTGCGTGTGTGTGTGTGTGTGTGTACTTACATCCTCCTTTGTGTTGTGATTGGTCAGATTGGGATTGGGCTACATGTAGTGCCACTGACCTTCCATGCCCATGTTCATGCCCATCCCACCCATTGGTCCTGTAAAACACAGAAACGGGACAATTAAACACAACCCAAAGTAAAGAGTTTGTTATTTATAAGCAATCTAATTAAAGTTGTGGTATTCTGACATGAAAATGACATCTATCCAATTCATCTTATGATTTATACCAGCTTCACTTGAATTAATATCAGACAGTAATGAAAACTATTTCCAAATTGAAAGAGAAAACACAGATATCAGCTGTGGGTTGTTATTGTTTGTTTGTTTTTTTTGTATAGTGAAACGCATTTGACAGGCAGCAGAGCGGCAGAGCAGAGTGGAAGCGGCAGGGTGAGATGTGGTGTGAAGGTGGAGAGGCGGGGTGAGGGGTGGTTAAGTAGCCTGCCAGTTTATCCAAACCTGCTGACTTTGAGTGGAGGGTGAGATAGGGTTAGAGTCTTGAGAGAATCCCACAAAACAGGGATAGAGGAGGAGGAGAGGAGCTTAAGGACAAACTCTGGGATTAGACCTGATGGCGTGAGAGAGAGAGAGAGAGAGAGAGAGAGAGAGAGAGAGAGAGAGAGAGAGAGAGAGAGAGCGAGAGAGAGAGAGAGAGAGAGAGAGAGAGCAGGAGAGGAGTGGGAGTTAGGAAGGAGATGGTTGTGTAATGTGATTGACCACACCTGTTCTGGTGGGTGTATTTGGGGAGCAGGGGGGTAAGCAGTAAGTGTACTTTATGTGCCTTTATCGCTGTTTGAGGGTAAACACACTGCACGTTTCACCTAAACCACTACAAAGCAAATCATACAACTCAAATTAAGCTGTTCCTGTGTAGAAAATGCAAGTAGCGTTCACCAGCATGTCAGACCACGTATGAAATATGGGGACACTGTAAGTAAGCTGGAAGATTAAGAAAGGAAAGCAAAGAGGTCAAGAAAGCAGATATGTGTGCTCGACCCAAGAACACAAAGGCATGAAAATGAGATAACAGCAGCAAGCAAGGGAAGATGGGAAGAGCGAGGGAGGAAAGAAAGGGACAGACACGCAGAGAAAGCCTTACCAGGTGGTCTGATTCCCATGTGCTGCTGGCCGTCCATGACGAAGCCCCCCATCGGCTGGCCATCTGGATTGTAGGGAGCTCCTTGACTTACTGTGGATGGAGGGTAAGACGGGAGGGAGGGATAGAGGGATTGGAGGGAGGGAACAGAGTGGTCAATTAGTGCTTTTAATTAAGGCTCAGTGGCCGAAGCGGGATCATCTGTTGGCTGGTGCACGCACACGAAGCCCCTGTTGTCTTTCAACGTCATTCTGCTCAATGTCTGTGCAGCCGGCTCTCCACCGTAAGCCGCTGGTAGACTTTAATGCGTCTAAATGCTCTAATAGGGATCGGACTGAGAGCTCCACAACCACACGACGGTACTCCTGAGACACACGAGGACTTTTGTTTTAAAATGACGTCTGAGCCATCTGGGAGAGGTGTCAACAGTTGATTACTGAAGTGACCATTAGCAAAGCAACGTGTTAACAGTGCTGCAGTGCTTGTGCAAAGGCTTTGCTTCATAACACACACTTGCCTTTTTTTTTTTCAAGCTTCCTAACACTTGGATCTATATGGTCAATCTACTTTTGTTCATTTAATTTCACTGACACTCAGACTCAAATCTGCCTGGCTATTTTACAGTTTCACTACATGCAAATACTTGTAATATATTCAACTGTGCCAGGTGCTGCTGAATTAGATAAAGTAGTAGATAAGATGGTTGGATGGTTTTGACCATTCAAACACTTTTCTATGTTTTAAGAAACATTTGTACAGAGAAACAAGCAAAGAGATTTGCTTTAAAGCCAAAGCATTACATCTATTGCAGTTGAGAAACCTCACATGACTCTTCATTAATCCCCTTTGTGTTTGTGCAAAATGAATATATTCACATTTTATACACTTTTACCAAAAACTATATCAAGAGACAATCAATCTTCTCTGGCGGAGTGATTCTCTTTAGACAGGTATTGACAAAAGCTTGTTGCTTCTCAGGCTGCACAATTTCTGAATCCTTTAATATGCATGATTTCAATAACTTACTATCACAGAATGTTATTCTAATCATGCCAGCTAAGACTTTAACTGCAGCATCTGACTGGAACTGAGTGTCCTGTTCTGGATGTCAGTTGTGTTTTGTCCGCTGATCTTATTAAAAAAAAAAAGAAGTAAAAGAGTATTTCCCCGTTACTTCTATTCAAAGACTAGTTATTTCATATTTTGTAGCTTTTAACTTAGCAGTATCATCCAGGAGGCTGGATTCAACCCTGTGGTGGACCAGTTTTATCCCCTGGGCTGTATGTCTGACATCTCTGCTTTAAAGCATCAAGCATCTTTCACATCAAATAAGAAATGCTTTAAAAGTAAACACCTAAAACACAGGCAGGACTTTGAAATAAGAGTGACATGATGTTATTGTATTGAACAGTTGAAGGCTTATATCCAATCCCTGCCATATGAATGACTACTTTGCTTGTTATGTAGAACAAAATAGCACTTTTGCATTAGCGCTGCAATGTTTTTGAATGTATAATTGCACATATGATCAAAGAAAAATGAACTCCATGCCAAAGCTGTGATCATTTCCCCTTTATGGCAACAATAAGTCATTCTTGCTGAATGGCCTCAGAAGCTGGTACTACCTAAACGCTCGGTCTAATAAATACTACCTCTAACTGAGCAGCGACGATAAGTGAAACCTGATAGGGTTCCTATTTTTTGCTGGCCTCCATTGTTCTTGCTCTCATAGAAATCCACTTACCTTCGATTTAGGCTGTTTCGGGGTCAGTCAAGCAAAAGCAGGACCTCGGCCCCACTGAATGCCTTTGAACTTTACTGCGCCCCTAATGCCACCCTGACCTTTGACCCCTATTACAGGTAATAAAGTTTACGGCAGTCCAAACCAAGCCATGCACCAGGGGGACCGCTCACTCGTTCCCCTCGCTCCCTGAAGCAGCCGCAAATAGGGTTGAGGGAGGGTGTTTAAAGGAGTGAGGGGGGGGTTGGGTAAAAACAGGTCTGGAGCCAAAAAGCCAAACAACGGTCAAACCCAAAAAAAGAAACGGGCGTAGGTGTCTCTATGTTATGGTTTAAGACCAGGAGGAGGGACTGGTTTTTTTCCTTTTGCCTGGTGGGTAAGAAAAGGGGGAGGCATGGGTTATGGTGGGGGGGGGGGGGACTTTACTGAGAACACAGCTAGTTCTGTTTGCATGATAAGAAGGAAAATGAAAACCATTCATAAATATACTTAATTTCAGCCAAATGATTGCTTTTCATAATTTTAAAATTCCTTTTCCACAACAAATTGCATGTCAACACCGATTAATAGTTGCAGTTAATGTTAAAATTTGCCTCTTGTTTTTAGTAGTCAGTCACGACAGCGGAGGGAAAGTCCCTGACAGTTTGGGGCATTCCAAGAATGAGGGGCATCGGTCCTGTATTTACCAGCTGAGGGGCCTCCGGGTGCATGGAGTGTGGACGGCTTTCGCTTGCGCGACTGGACTACTGTAACTATAGGAGACTTGCCTGCACGGTTTGACTGGTCGATCATGGGCTGCACTATTCTCCTCCTTGCGTTAATGAACCTGTAGAAGATGCAGAGAAGGAGGGAGAGAGAAAGGAAGGAGAAAGCACACAAAAAAGAGATTGTGAGTGCAATGCTGAAAAACAAAATGCTGACTAAGATCTTAACAATCTTGGCACACAGCACAAAAACAGACGCATTGCCAAATCATCCTGTTTCCCCTTGTTAACCATAACAGTGATATGAAGCAATTATTCTCCTACAATCAAACTGGAGTCCTGGTGAAGCCTCAATAGAGCCATAGCGAAAGTCACATCTTAACAACTTAATAACCGGGGCATTTGTGTTTGAAAATGCACTACTCCATGACTTGTACAAACTTGCTCAGCCCCGCCGTACACACAGTCACACTGAACACTGGGGTCTTTGTGGGGCGAGGCTCAAACAGGATTTGCTCTCTCCCTGTTTGAAATATTTCAGCCCATCTCACTTTGTTGGAGATGTTCCACCTCGCGACGAGTCGAGATTGCTGACTGTTTAACACACTTGGCTCCAAGTATGTCGGTGTTGGTTTTGCTGCTGACAGAAACACGTCATGTTGCCACCGGTGGGAAGCATTGTTTTGGGGTGATACTCTGCTAAGACAGGTGACCATGTGTTATTCTGTGACAGCAGGAGCTTTTATTAGTGTGTGTGTGTGTTTTCACAGGGGCAAGATTCTGTTCGGGTAGCCTCGCGCTAACCTCTTTACTCCATGACCTCCTATAAAAGTGCACAGTCAGGCTATTTATTGTGTGTGTGTGTGTGTGTGTGTGTGTGTGTGTGTGTGTGTGTGTGTTTGCCTGCCTTTTAGGGACATTACATTGACTTACATTCATTTCAACCCTTTATAAAGGGCACTCACTTCAAACATGGAAACTGAAAAAGTCAAATGACAATCCTAAAATGTTGTCAAAAAATGTATTTCTATTTTTCTATTTTTTTTTTTTTACCTCTAGATGGGCTTCAGATAATCTTAAAAATACTATCATGAGGATTATTACAAATAATCAGAATAATTGTAATACCTATTTTCTAGTATTTCCACCAATTTACAATTATTCGTCAGGCAAACAGATAAAGAGATGTGCAAGTTACCAAATATGGTCACTTTTATGATGAATGGTAAACAAACGTAACTTAAGTCAAAATCTTAAATTAAAAAAAAAAATTTCCTTTTTCCTTTTGGTAACTGAATTTCTGTTCCTGTGAGGACAAAGAGTCGTCATATTGTGAGTGTGAAGTGATCCCCACAACAGTAATTAACACACACGCATGCACGCATGCACGCGCACGTACACACAATCTCAATCTTGCTCCCACTCCCGCATTTATTCACGCCCTTGCACACACTCACATAGGCGGTGCTCTGGCCTTGGTCAGCCTAACCCCTTGTGAAATGACCCTTTGACCTGTAATGACCCCAAGGAGAGAGGGCTCTTGGGGCTTCTGACTTGATTTATGTGTTCCTGCTGTTGCCCCACCGGACACTTCTATTTCATCTCTGAAAGGGGAGTATTAGCTGAACTTTAAGGAAACAATGGTCGGGCTGCACTTCTGAAGCTGGAAAACAGAGCGTTTAAAAGCTCCGGGGAGGGAGGAACAGAAACAAAAGGACACTAGCAAGCTGCATCAATTTGACCCTTAATCACCAAATGGAGCTTTCCTGCCGTCATCTATTTAATATTCCTTCTTCATAACAGATTTATGGCGTGCCTCCTTTTTCTTTTCTTTTTTCCTGTGAGCTATTTATCCTGCATCACATTCTGAAGATGGAGCTGCAAGAAAATGAAGAGACAGAGGGTGGCAGAGACAGATAGCAAAAGGAATACAGACTGGTTGCAAGAGTAATTGTTTCCATGCGTTGTTTTTCTGTAATTGCATTTTTTATTTTATTTTGTAAGCCGATTTGGAATCATCATTCATTATTTGACAGGAGGCTTTTTGTGAGGCAAAATAAGCTGCAAAAAAAAGGGGGAATTTTGTGCAGATCATTTGAGCATTAGAGCTCGGGGCTTTGGCAGGTTTGTTCCGTATTTGTTACAATAAAGTTTGCTGAATTGGAATTTCAGGGGGGGGCAGAAAGAAAATAGAAAGAACAAGCTAGGAATGCAAGAATCCACTGACATGGCAGAGCACCATCAAATGAGGGAACGTCTGGAGTTTTATCACCAACACCCCCTCCACTCCCCTCCCCTCCTCCCCTGTTACCCTGTTTTGCTGGGGGAGATATGGGAGGGAGGAGCGAGGGGTGGAGGGAGGGAGGGAGAGAGGGAGAGGGCAAGGAAGGCTGAGGAGGCCTGAGCATTCCTTCAACTCTCCTCTGCTCTCTGAGTCCTTTACAGAAGGACGAGGTCAACTTGAGGCCAGCATTGGCTAACTGTTGACCTCTCTTTCTCCTCACCTCCTGCCTCCCATCTCTCCAAGCCCCTGTTCATCCTCTCTCCCACTTTTCTTTCCTTCCTCTTGTTCCGTCAAACATGGTTCCTCTATCTAACACCCCCCAAAAAAAGAAAAAGAATGGCCAATCGG